>NC_080019.1:115135864-115438894 GCF_030020395.1 Manis pentadactyla
CATAGAGCCAAGAATCATGCCAGCCTGGAAAGTTCATAATTCACAGGACATCACTGAGAATACTAAGTAAAGTCTTGACCTCAGTACTGGCAGAAAAGTTAACCCTAGACTAACTGCTGCTTCAATCCCACCTAACAAAGCTGAAAAGCAAAACCTAAAAAGAGTAAATTATTTCCAAGTATTTTAACCACATCCCAGAACAAAGCTCAAGAATATGTTAAGGATTACAAAAATATTTTACCCAAAAGGGTAAAATTCACCATGTCTGGCATTTGATCAGAAGTTACCAGCCATGCAAGAAAGCAGGAAGATAGAAGACAAAAAGAGGAGGAAAAAAAAAACTACTATATGACATTCTGGAAATGGCAAAACTATGGGGACAGTAAAGAGAACAGTGGTGGCCAGGAGCTAGGGAGGAAGGAAGGATGAATAAATGGAACACAGGATTTTTTTTTTTAATAAGGAAAGGTAAATTTTAAAATTTAGTTTTATTATTATTATTTATTTATTTTTGGTATCATTAATCTACAATTACATGAGGAGCTTGTCTTCTCTGTGTTGCACAGTCATCCCCATGCCCCCCGGCCCACATTATACATACTCATCATAATGCCCCTTTCTTTTTTACACCCCTCCTTATCCCTCCCTTCCCACCCACCCTCCCTAGTCCCTTTCCCTTTGAAAAGGGAAGAAGCTTTTCAGCTTGATATAGTCCCACTTGTTCATTTTTGCCTTTGTTCCCCTTGCCCGGGGAGATATGTTCATGAAGAAGTCACTCATGTTTATGTCCAAGAGATTTGTGCCTATGTTTTTTTCTAAAAGTTTTATAGTTTCATGACTTACATTCAGGTCTTTGATCCATTTCAAATTTACTTTTGTGTATGGAGTCAGACAGTGATCCAGTTTCATTGTCTTACATGTAGCTGTCCAGTTTTGCCATCACCAGCTGTTGAAGAGGCTGTCATTTCCCCATTGTATGTCCATGGCTCCTTTATCATATATTAATTGACCATATACACTTGGGTTCATATCTGGACTCTGTTCTTTTCCACTGGTCTTTGGCTCCGTTCTTGTGCCAGTACCAAATTGTCTTGATTACTGTGGCTTTGTAGTAGAGCTTGAAGTTGGGAAGCGAGATGCCCCCTGCTTTATTCTTCTTTCTCAGGATTGCTTTGGCTATTCAGGGTCTTTTGTGGTTCCATATGAATTTTAAAACTATTTGTTCCAGTTCATTGAAGAATGTTGTTGGTATTTTGATAGGGATTGCACTGAATCTGTATATTGCTTTAGGCAGGATGGCTATTTTGACAGTATTAATTTTTCCTAGCCAAGAGCATGAATGAGTTTCCATTTGTTAGTGTCCTCTTTAATTTCTCTTAAGAGTGTCTTGTAGTTTTCAGGGTATAGGTCTTTCACTTCCTTAGTTAGGTTTATTCCTTTTGTGAATGGAATTGTTTTCCTGATTTTTCTTTGTGTTAGTTCATCGTTAGTATATAGGAAAGCAACAGATTTCTGTGTATTAATTTTGTATCCTGCAACTTTGCTGAATTCAAACATTAGTTCTAATGGAGTCTAGTAGTTTTGGAATGGAGTCTTTGGAATATACATGATATTATGTACAATATCGTGTTATCTGCAAATAGTGACAGTTTGACTTCTTCTTTACCAATCTGGATGCCTTGTATTTCTTTGTTTTGCCTGATTGCCGTGGCTAGGACCTCCAGTACTATGTTGAATAACAGTGAGGAGAGTGGCCATCCCTGCCTTGTTCCCGATCTTAGAGGAAAAGCTTTCAGCTTCTCACTGTTAAGTACGGTGTTGGCTGTGGATTTGTCATATATGGCTTTTACTATGTTGAGATACTTGCCCTGTATACCCATTTTGTTGAGAGTTTTTATCATGAATGGATATTGAATTTTGTTGAATTTTTCAGCATCTTTGGAAATGATCATGTGGTTTCTCTCCTTCTTTTTGTTGATGTGGTGGATGATGTTGATAGATTTTTGAATGTTGTACCATCCTTGCATCCCTGAGATGAATCCCACTTGATCATGGTGTATGATCCTCTTGATGTATTTTTTAATTCGGTTTGCTCATATTTGGAACACAGGATTTTTAGAGCAGTGAAAATACTCTATATGATCCTATAATGGTGGATACATGTCATTACACATTTGTCCAAACCCACAGAACATACACCACCAAGAATGACCCTAATATGAACTGTGGACTTTTGGGTGATAATGATGTGTCAACGTAACATGTTGTCAGTTGCAACAAATGTACCACTCTGGTGAGGGATGTTGGTCACAGGGGAGGGGGAGGCTATGCATGTGTGGGAGCATGGGATATATGCAATACCTCTATCTTCCTCTCAATTTTCCTGTGAACCTAAAATTTCTCTAAAAAACTGTTTGAGGAAATCAATTGAAACAGACCCAGAAATGGCACAGATGATACAAGAAGTAGACAAGAACATTAAAATAGTTATTATCATTGTATTTCATTTGTTCAAGAAACTAGAGGAAAGATTGAACATGTTAAGTAAAGATATGGAAGTCATAAAGAGCCAATAGAACTTATAAAGATTAAAACTGAAATGTCTGAGATGAGAACACACTGTGTGGGATTGCAGAAGAAATGATTAGTGAAATTGAATATATAGCAAAAGAAGCTATCCCAAATCAAATACAGAGATAAAAAAATACTGAAAAGAAATTAATAAAGTATCAGTGAACTAATGAACAACTTCAAGTAGCAAAATACACATGTAATTGGGTCCTGGAAGAAGTAGGGGCAGGGATAATACAGAAGAAATAATTGAAGAAATGTAATACAGAGTTCCAATTCCAGTAATGGCAGGATAGCCTATTTAGAAAACTCTTCTGCCAAGGGAAACCCAAAGTCTTCTGACAGGTTTCTAAATTGCACACATGCAGACAGTGGCTCCAAGAAACCAAGCAGAAAGCAGCATCAGGAAGACTAAGTAACTAAGCAGAGATTTCAGCAGCTGCAGAATATGAGTTTTGAGTGCAAGTCCTGCCAAGTTAGGATTGAGAAACACCTCAGGTTTTATGTTGAAACTGCAGAAAGACCATGCTTTAGGACTAAGGGCTGTTTTTTAAAAAAGCAAATAAATGTTCTCTAACAAAGCCAAAGTCCAAGTTATCATAGGGTCAATAGAAAGAAGGAAAATGTACCTGAAATCAAAAGAAAAAGCATCAATAGAAGCAGACTTATGGATGACCCATATATTAGAACTGGCAATCAAGGGCTTTAAAATAGAAATTACAAATATGTAAAGGATTTAGAGGAAAAGATTAGTAGAATGACTGAATACTTGGGGAACTCTCAGCAAATAAATGAAAATTATAAAAGAAAACCAAGTGTAAATTCTAGAATAAAATAACATTTTCATCAGGCATCAGTAGCATTTTTAACAGAGACAAATGTTATCAGTAAATTCTGAAGACAGTTCAATAGAAATAATCCTAACTGAAGCACAGAGACCAAAAGGACTGAAAATAAGTACAGAGTTCAGTAACCTGTGAAACAACATCAAGAAGTCTAGCATACATACTATTAGAGTTCCAGAAAAGCTGGAAGAGAGAGACATGGTGGTGGGATGGCCTACTGATATCTGAAAACTTCCCACATTTGGTGAAAAACATCAAAAGGTTCAGCAAACTGAGCAGGATAAATACAAAGAAAACCACACTCAGATACATCATAGTCATAAACTGCTGAAACCAGAGAAAAAGAGGAAATCTTAAAAGCAACCAAAGGTAAGACAATAATAAGAATGATGATCACTGACTTCTTAAAATAAACAGGCCAGAAGAGAATAAAATGGCTTCTTTGAGGTACTAAAATAAAGATAATATGGTGCATATGTTCTATATTATATAACATTCCCAGTGGGGTCTAGGGCAGGTTCCCACAATCCTGTGCTTATGTGGAATAACTAAAGACTATAAATAGCCTTACTTTAGGGCAGGTTTGGCTGTCAGATGACTTTTGGTGCCAAAAGATTATTTTTAAAATCCTTTTGGTTTTAGAACTTTTGGATTTTAGAATTATAGGAAAAGGGTTTGTAGATCCATCTTATTGGGAAAAATTGACAGTATGTATTTTTAAATGCCCTTTAAAGCAGGGACTTAAAAGAATCTGTGCAACAGAAATAACACATCAAGAGTGTGTGCCAAGTGTTACATACAAGTATGTTTATGACAGCAGTTTTTTAGTAATAATAAAAAAACTGAAAACAACTGAAATATCCCAGTAGCTTTCCAAAAACCGATTAAGTTAGTCACAGTGTATCTATACACTAAATGGGCTGCTTAATAGTCATGAAAAATGATGTTGTGGAAGAATACTGGTATGATGAAGTAAGCAGTCTCAACATGTAACATGAAAGGATCACAAAACAGTTTGATTCCACATATTAATTGTAGTTATTGCTGTATGAAAGATCATGATTTTTATTTGCTTTGTTTTACTCTTTTGTATTTCCTAATTTCCAGTGGTGAATATGTATTCCTTTTGTAATGAGAAAAATCAAGGTTTGTTTAAAAACAAGGTGACAAAGAAGGTATTCCTATTACTATTAAATTTCAGATCAGATTGCCTATCTAAATCAGAAATCATTTTTATTAACAAAGATCACAAAAGTATAGCATTATTAAGGCCATAACTCAATTCATCATCTATATCCCCAGATCTAGTAGCTGCACACCTGGATTTAAAGTGTCCTAAGCTGCATTGCCTGAGGCATTTCCAGAAGTAATCCTGTTAAATGAAAAAAAAGACCTTTCATGAGGGATGCTGAACCATTTCTGTTGCCACTTCAAACACTCTCTGACTTAATCTCCAGAGAACAGCTTTCTCTGATAAATTGTCCAGCACTACATTGAGTTCTTGGCTTGTTTTAAAAAATCTGCAGATTCTTTCATGAGGTCATTTTTTCAGCTTAAGTATCTACTTTGCTTTAAAAATCTATTTTCTTCCTTTTTCAAAAAGCTCATACCAGGAATTAAAATTGGATCACATTTAGCAAGCTACATCATACATCTGGAGTGAATTCCAGAGCATTAATGTCATGGTATGTTAGAGCAAAGACTGTCAAGTTTAATTTTACAGACCTGCTAAAATTGAAAGGAGAGTCTGGACAGCCAACAGTTTGATTCCTAAGCTGAGGTTTGTTTTCTAAACTTGCTCTGAAAGTCAGAGGAGAAAGGCAGAAAAGCCTGCAACATGGTCCTGTTTGAGTAGTTTGATGCTACATTGATAGGCAACGTCTTCATCATCTATGCTATAGGATCTTAGACGTTAGAATTGGAAGAGGCTGGATAACTGGAGTCCAGTTGCTTACCCAGTACTTACACCTCTTCTACGTCATTCTAGACAGATGATCATATCTAGTATCAAACTACTTGTAATAATAATTATATTTACCTTGTAAATTAATAAGTTGATATTCCAATTTCATGTATTAGTCTCTATGTATCTAATATTACTAGAATTCACTGCTGAAGCCATGTGGACTTGGAATTTTCTTGTGGGAAGATTGGTAAATTCAATTTCTTTATTAAATATAGAGCTATTCATATTTTCCATTTCACCTTGGGTCCATTAAGTTGTTTTTCAAGAAATGTGTCCTTTTCATTTAAGTTGCTCTATTTATTGGCATAAAATTGTTGCATAATAGGCTCTTACCTTTTAAATGTAAGTAATGTAGCATATAATAATATATCCTTTCCTTGCTGATATTTATGATTTATATTCTCTTTCTTGATCAATCTAAATAGCAGTTTATCAATTTCACTGATATTTTGAACAAACTTTTGACTTTGTTAATTTTCTCCATTTGATTCCTGTTGCATTGATTTCTCCTCCTCATTTCCTTCCTTCTACATAGTTTGGTTTTACTTTGGTTATCTTTTTCTAGCTTTTAAATTGGAAGCTTAGATCCTTCATTTAAACCTTTCTTATTTTCCAGTATAGCATAAAAAGCTATAAACTTCTTCCTCTAAGCACTATTTTACAGCTGCGTCCTACAATTTTTTAATGCTTTATTGAGGTGTAATTGATATAAAATGCACATATATAAAAGGTTCAAATTTGAAATACATGTATATCCATGAATCCATCACTACAATCAAGATGCTAACCCTGTCCATCATGACCAATTAGATAAATGAAACCAGAAAGTATGTACATTTTGGGTGTAGCTTTTTTCATTCAGTGTAAATAACTATTTGACATTCATCCATATTGTATCAAGAGTTCATTTCTTCTTACTGTTGACTAATAGTTTATTTTAATGGCTATACCATAATTTATTATTTCACCTGTTGATAGACATTTGGATTTTTCTAATATCTGGTTTCACAGAACTGTTAAAAAGATTTTTGTGCATGTCTTTGTATGGACATACACTTTGATTTCTTGGGTAAATACCTTTGGAATGGAATAACTGACTCAGAAGGCAAATGTATGTTTATCATTTTAAGAAACTGCTGGAAGGGATGAGGGGGGGAGATAAGAAAGGGGGCATTACGATTAGCATGCATAATGTGGGGGGTGGGCACAGAAGGGCTGTGCAACACGGAGAAGACAAGTAGTGATTCTACAGCATCTTACTACATTGATGGACAGTGACTGCAATGGGGTATGTGGGGGGAACTTGGTGGGGGGAGTTTAGTAAACATAATGTTCCTCATGTAATTATGCATTAATGATACCAAAATTAAAAAAAGAAAAAGAAACTGCCAAACTGCTTTCCAAAGTGGTTGTACCATTTTACTCTTGTACCAGCAGTATATGAGGGTTTCAGCTCCTCTGCATCCTTGGTATAGTTATAGCTCTTGTATTTAGGTCTTTAATCCATTTTGAGTAAGTTTTTATATGTGGTGTAAGGTAAAGGTCCACCTTCATTCTTTTGCATATAGATACATTGAAAAGACTATTCTTTTTCCACTGAATGCTCTGGGCACCCTTGTTGAGAATATTTAACTGTATATGTAAGGATTATGTCTGGTCTCACTATTCTACTGCATTGGTCTGTATGTCAGTCTTTATACCATAGCACACTGTTTTGAGTACTGTAGCTCTGTAGTAAATTTAGAAGTTAGGAAGTGTGAGACTTCCAACTCTGATTTTTTTCAAGATTGTTCTGGTGATTCTGTGTCCCTTGAGGTTTCATATGAACTTTAGGATGGGTTTTTCTATTTCTGCAGCAGCAGCACTGGGATTTTGGTAAGGGGTTGCATGGAATCTATAGATTGCTTTAGCTAGTATGGACATCTTAACAGTATTACATCTTACAGTCCATGAACACAGAATGTTTTTCTTTTTTTCTTTGTCTTCTTAATTTCTTTCAGCAACATTTTCCAATTTTCAGTGTACAAGTCTTTTGTCTCTTTTGTTGTTTATTTCTATTTTTTTTGATGCTATTGTAACTGGAGTTATTTTCTTAATATCCTTTTTGGGTTATTCATACACAACTGATTTTTGTGGATTGATTTTGTGTCTTGCTACTTTGACTAATTTATCAGTTCTAACAATTATTTTTGTGGAATCTAGAGTTTTCTAGATGTTGTCTGTAAACAGAGATGATTTTACTTTTTCTTTTACACTTTGAATGCCTTTTCTTCTTTTGCCTAATTGCTCTGGCTAGAACTTCGAATACTACATTGAACAGAAGAGGCCAAAACAGATATTCTTGTCTTGTTTTTGATCTTAGAGGATAAGTTTCAGTCTTTTGTCACTGAGTATGTTAGCTGTGGGTTTTTTATATATGCCCTTTATTATGTTGAGGTAGTTTCCTTCTAGTTTATTGAGTGTTTTTATCATGAAAAAGTGTTGAGTTTTCCCACGTTGAGATGATTATAAGTCTTTTTCCTTAATTCTGTTAGTGTGGTATATTACATTTATTGATTGTGTATGTTAAACTAAACCATCCTTACATTGCAGGGATAAATCATACTTTGTCATGGTATATGATCTTTTAATGTACTGCTGAATTCTGTTTCCTGGTGTCTAGTTGAGAATTTTTCCATCTATGTTCATCAGGGATATTGGCCTGTAGTTTTCTTTTCTTATGGTGTCCTCATCTGACTTTGATATCAGGATAGTGCTGACATCCTAAAATGAGTTTCGAAGTATTTCCCTCCTCTTCAGTGTTTTGGAAGACCTTTTTTTTTTTTTTTTTTTTGAGAGGGCATCTCTCATATTTATTGATCAAATGGTTGTTAACAACAACAAAATTCTGTATAGGGGAGTCAGTGCTCAATGCACAATCATTAATCCACCCCAAGCCTAATTCTCATCAGGCTCCAATCTTCTGAAGCATAACGAACAAGTTTTACATGGTGAAGAAATTCTTACATAGTGAATAAGTTCTTATATGGTGAACAGTACAAGGGCAGTCATCACAGAAACTTTCGGTTTTGGTCACGCATTATGAACTATAAACAATCAGGTCAAATATGAATATTCGTTTGATTTTTATACTTGATATAAATGTGGATCCCACATTTCTCCCTTTATTATTATTATTATTATTTTTTTAATAAAATGCTGAAGTGGTAGATAGATACAAGATAAAGGTAGAAAACATAGTTTAGTGTTGTAAGAGAGCAAATGTAGATGATCAGGTGTGTGCCTGTAGACTATGTGTTAATCCAAGCTAGACAAGGGCAATAAAACATCCAAGGATGCAGAAGATTTCTCTCAAAACAGGGGGGGTGAGGTTCTAAGCCTCACCTCTGTTGATCTGCAATTTCTCACCTGATGGCCCCCCTGCAACTGTGCCTGTGTTAGGTTGTTCCTCCCTTGAGGAATCTTACCCGTCTCTGGCTAACCAGTCATCTTCCGGGGCCACACAGGGAAATGTAAAATTGGTAAGTGAGAGAGAAGCCATATTGTTTGAAAAGGTTAGCTTTTTACTTCTTTGCATATTTATGCCCTGTGGCTTCTATGCCCAGCATTTGTCTTGAGGTATCTTTACCACTTGGAGGAATTATGACACTCGGTAAATTCCATATGAGGGACGAATTCTATTTAAGGGTTGTAATTAGGAAGGAAGAAGAAAAGCTATAGAAGTAGCAGACGGAAGAAAACATGGGAAGATTGATTATTTCTTTGACATATCTTCTTGTAGAGTAACTTCAGCATGTATAGGTTTTAAAATACTAATTAAATTGCGTACACACATTAACATAATAGGAATACAGTTACATAACCAAAGCAGATCTATAATTACCAGCCATCTCCAGGGAAACCAAGAAAACGAGTTAGGCACCCTAGGCATTTGTGAAAATTTATCTATGATATGATGGATATTGTCCAACTGTACTTGAACAGTCTGAGAGAAATCAGACAAATTAAAACAACCCATTCCTGGGGACTGTTCACATCCCATATGTTCTTTTAACAGTAAATAGTCTGTAGTTGTAAGATTTTGGAGCGTCACAACTTGCACTTCTCCTAATTCTTGGTTGAGTTCCAACAGTATAGATCCAGTCAAATTTGTTGTTTTACTGTATGCACAGGCCAGCTTAGATATCTCCTTCTTCATTCCCATGGCAAGTCCAGGAACCGGTGGGATGAGCGCATCTACAGTTGTAGCAGTGCGTGGATCTTTGTTGGGGTTTGTTGATGAACATCTTCTGGCATGAGTCTTCCAGAGAGTGCTGATGTTGGAAGTTCTTTTTCATATCGTATCTTAGTTAATTCTCGGGGTAGCCGAATTAGGCTTTGATCCTCTATATAAACACAAACAGACCCTTTGCCTACACTTTTATATGCCCTTTATACCCTTGTGTAGACCTCATTGGAGGTTACCACACAGGAACTGCCTTTTTTTTTTTTTGGTATCACTAATCTACACTTACATGAGGAATATTATGTTTACTAGGCTCTCCCCTATACCAGGTTCCCCCTATAAACCCCTTTACAGTCACTGTCCATCAGCATAGCAAAATGTTGTAGAATCACTACTTGTCTTCTCTGTGTTGTACAGCCCTCCCCTTTCTTCCACTCCCCCATGCATGCTAATCTTAATACCCCCGTACTTTTCCCCCCCCTTATCCCTCCCTACCCACCCATCCTCCTCAGTCCCTTTCCCTTTGGTACCTGTTAGTCCATTCTTGAGTTCTGTGATTCTGCTGCTGTTTTGTTCCTTCAGTTTTTCCTTTGTTCTTATATACCACAGATGAGTGAAATCATTCGGTATTTCTCTTTCTCCGCTTGGCTTGTTTCACTGAGCATAATACCCTCCAGCTCCATCCATGTTGCTGCAAATGGTAGGATTTGCCCTTTTCTTATGGCTGAGTAGTATTCCATTGTGTATATGTACCACATCTTCTTTATCCATTCATCTATCGATGGACATTTCGGTTGCTTCCAATTCTTGGCTATTGTAAATAGTGCTGCGATAAACATAGGGGTGCACTGATCTTTCTCATACTTGATTGCTGCATTCTTAGGGTAAATTCCTAGGAGTGCAATTCCTGGGTCAAATGGTAAGTCTGTTTTGAGCATTTTGATGAACCTCCATACTGCTTTCCACAATGGTTGAACTAACTTACATTCCCACCAGCAGTGTAGGAGGGTTCCCCTTTCTCCACAGCCTCGCCAACATTTCTTGTTCTCTGTCTTTTGGATGGCAGCCGTCCTTATCCTTACTGGTGTGAGGTGATACCTCATTGTAGTTTTAATTTGCATTTCTCTGATAATTAGCGATGTGGAGCATCTTTTCATGTGTCTGTTGGCCATCCGTATTTCTTCTTTGGAGAACTGTCTGTTCAGTTCCTCTGCCCATTTTTTAATTGGGTTATTTGTTTTTTGTTTGTTGAGGCGTGTGAGCTCCTTATATATTCTGGACGCCAAGCCTTTATCGGATGTGTCATTTTCAAATATATTCTCCCATACTGTAGGGATCCTTTTTGTTCTATTGATGGTGTCTTTTGCTGTACAGAAGCTTTTCAGCTTAATATAGTCCCACTTACTCATTTTTGCTGTTGTTTTCCTTGCCCGGGGAGATATGTTCAAGAAGAGGTCACTCATGTTTATGTCTAAGAGGTTTTTGCCTATGTTTTCTTCCAAGAGTTTAATGGTTTCGTGACTTACATTCAGGTCTTTGATCCATTTTGAGTTTACTTTTGTATATGGGGTTAGACAATGGTCCAGTTTCATTCTCCTACATGTAGCTGTCCAGTTTTGCCAGCACCATCTGTTGAAGAGACTGTCATTTCGCCATTGTATGTCCATGGCTCCTTTATCAAATATTAATTGACCATATATGTTTGGGTTAATGTCTGGATTCTCTAGTCTGTTCCATTGGTCTGTGGCTCTGTTCTTGTGCCAGTACCAAATTGTCTTGATTACTATGGCTTTATAATAGAGCTTGAAGTTGGGGAGTGAGATCCCCCCTACTTTATTCTTCTTTTCAGGATTGCTTTGGCTATTCGGGGTCTTTGGTGTTTCCATATGAATTTTTGAATTATTTGTTCCAGTTCATTGAAGAATGTTACTGGTAGTTTCATAGGGATTGCATTAAATCTGTATATTGCTTTGGGCAGGATGGCCATTTTGATGATATTAATTCTTCCTAGCCACGAGCATGCGATGAGTTTCCATCTGTTAGTGTCCCCTTTAATTTCTCTTAAGAGTGACTTGTAGTTTTCAGAGTATAAGTCTTTCACTTCTTTGGTTAGGTTTATTCCTAGGTATTTTATTTTTTTTGATGCAATTGTGAATGGAGTTGTTTTCCTGATTTCTCTTTCTGTTGGTTCATTGTTAGTGTATAGGAAAGCCACAGATTTCTGTGTGTTGATTTTGTATCCTGCAACTTTGCTGTATTCCGATATCAGTTCTAGTAGTTTTGGGGTGGAGTTTTAGGGTTTTTTATGTACAGTATCATGTCATCTGCAAATAGTGACAATTTAACTTCTTCTTTACCAGTCTGGATTCCTTGTATGTTTTTGTTTTGTCTGATTGCCGTGGCTAGGACCTCCAGTACTATGTTAAATAACAGTGGGGAAAGTGGGCATCCCTGTCTAGTTCCCGATCTCAGAGGAAATGCTTTCAGCTTCTCGCTTTTCAATATAATGTTGGCTGTGGGTTTATCATAGATGGCCTTTATTATGTTGAGGTACTTGCCCTCTATTCCCATTTTGCTGAGAGTTTTTATCATGAATGGATGTTGAACTTTGTCAAAAGTTTTTTCAGCATCTGTGGACTTGATCATGTGGTTTTTGTCTTTCTTTTTGTTGATGTGGTGGATGATGTTGATGGACTTTCGAATGTTGTACCATCCTTGCATCCCTGGGATGAATCCCACTTGGTCATGGTGTATGATCCTTTTGATGTATTTTTGAATTCGGTTTTCTAATATTTTGTTGAGTATTTTTCCATCTACGTTCATCTGGGATATTGGTATGTAGTTTTCTTTTTTGGTGGGGTCTTTGCCTGGTTTTGGTATTAGGGTGATGTTAGCTTCATAGAATGAGTTTGGGAGTATCCCCTCCTCCTCTATTTTTTGGGGAACTTTAAGGAGAATGGGTATTATGTCTTCCCTGTATGTCTGATAAAATTCCGAGGTAAATCCATCGGGCCCGGGGGTTTTGTTCTTTGGTAGTTTTTTGATTACTGCTTCAATTTCGTTGCTGGTAATTGGTCTATTTAGATTTTCTGTTTCTTTCTGGGTCAGTGTTGGAACGTTGTATTTTTCTAGGAAGTTGTCCATTTCTCCTAGGTTTCCGAGCTTGTTAGCATATAGGTTTTCATAGTATTCTCTAATAATTCTTTGTATTTCTGTGGGGTCCGTCGTGTGTTTTCCTTTCTCGTTTCTGATACTGTTGATTTGTGTTGACTCTCTTTTCCTCTTAATAAGTATGGCTAGAGGCTTATCTATTTTGTTTATTTTCTCGAAGAACCAGCTCTTGGTTTCATTGATTTTTGCTATTGTTTTATTCTTCTCAATTTCATTTATTTCTCCTCTGATCTTTATTATGTCCCTCCTTCTGCTGACCTTAGGCCTCATTTGTTCTTCTTTTTCCAATTTCGATAATTGTGACATTAGACCATTCATTTGGAATTGTTCTTCCTTTTTTAAATATGCCTAGATAGCTATATACTTTCCTCTTAAGACTGCTTTTGCTGCGTCCCACAGAAGTTGGGGCTTAGTGTTGTTGTTGTCATTTGTTTCCATATATTGCTGGATCTCCATTTTGATTTGGTCATTGATCCATTGATTATTTAGGAGCGTGTTGTTAAGCCTCCATGTGTTTGTGAGCCTTTTTGCTTTCTTTGTACAGTTAATTTCTAATTTTATGCCTTTGTGGTCTGAAAAGTTGGTTGGTAGGATTTCAATCTTTTGGAATTTTCTGAGGCTCTTTTTGTGGCCTAGTATGTGGTCTATTCTGGAGAATGTTCCATGTGCACTTGAGAAGAATGTATATCCTGTTGCTTTTGGATGTAGAGTTCTGTAGATGTCTATTAGGTCCATCTGCTCTACTGTGTTGTTCAGTGCTTCCGTGTCCTTACTTATTTTCTCCCCGGTGGATCTATCCTTTGGGGTGAGTGGTGTGTTGAAGTCTCCTAGAATGAATGCATTGCAGTCTATTTCCCCCTTTAGTTCTGTTAGTATTTGTTTCACATATGTTGGTGCTCCTGTGTTGGGTGCATATGTATTTAGAATGGTTATATCCTCCTGTTGGACTGAGCCCTTTATCATTATGTAGTGTCCTTCTTTATCTCTTGTTACTTTCTTTGTTTTGAAGTCTATTTTGTCTGATATTAGTACTGCAACCCGTGTTTTCTTCTCGCTTTTGTTTGCCTAAAATATGTTTTTCCATCCCTTGACTTTTAGTCTGTTCACGTCTTTCAGTTTGATGTGAGTTTTTTGTAAGCAGCATATAGATGGGCCTTGCTTTTTTATCCATTCTATTACTCTGTGTCTTTTGATTGGTGCATTGAGCCCATTAATATTTAGGGTGACTATTGAAAGATATGTACTTATTACCATTGCAGGTTTTAAATTCGTGGTTACCAAAGGTTCAAGGTTAGCCTCTTTAGTATCTTACTTCCTAACTTAGCTCGCTTATTGAGCTGTTATATACACTGTCTGGAGATTCTTTTCTTCTCTCCCTTCTTATTCCTCCTCCTCCATTCTTCATATGTTGGGTGTTTTGTGCTGTGCTCTTTCTAGGAGTGCTCCCATCTAGAGCAGTACCTGGATGATGTTCTGTAGAGGTGGTTTGTGGGAAGCAAATTCCCTCAGCTTTTGTTTGTCTGGGAATTGTTTAATCACACCATCATATTTGAATGATAGTCATGCTGGATACAGTATCCTTGGTTCAAGGCCCTTCTGTTTCATTGCATTAAATATATCATGCCATTCTATTCTGGCCTGTAGGGTTTCTGTCGAGAAGTCTGATGTTAGCCTGATGGGTTTTCCTTTATAGGTGACCTTTTTCTCTCTATCTGCCTTTAAAACTCTTTCCTTGTCCTTGATCTTTGCCATTTTAATTATTATGTGTCTTGGTGTTGTCCTCCTTGGATCCTTTCTTTTGGGGGTTCTGTGTGTTTCTGTGGTCTGTTCGTTTATTTCCTCCCCCAGTTTGGGGAAGTTTTCAGCAATTATTTCTTCCAAGATACTTTCCATCCCCTTTCCTCTCTCTTCTTCTTCTGGTACCCGTATAATACGGATATTGTTCCTTTTGGATTGGTCACACAGTTCTCTTAATATTGTTTCATTCCTGGAGATCCTTTTGTCTCTCTCTATGTCAGCTTCTATGCGTTCCTGTTCTCTAGTTTCAATTCCATCAATGGCCTCTTGCATCCTATCCATTCTGCTTATAAACCCTTCCAGAGTTTGTTTCATTTCTGTAATCTCCTTTCTGGCATCTGTGATCTCCCTCCGGACTTCATCCCATATCTCTTGCGTATTTCTCTGCATCTCTGTCAGCATGTTTATGATTTTTATTTTGAATTCTTTTTCAGGAAGACTGGTTAGGTCTGTCTCCTTCTCTGGTGTTGTCTCTGTGATCTTTGCCTGTAGTTTTGCCTTTTCATGGTGATAGGAATAGTTTGCAGAGCTGGGACGAGTGACGGCTGGAAGAACTTCCCTTCTTGTTGGTTTGTGGCCCTTCTCTCCTGGGAGAACAGTGACCTCTAGTGGCTTGTGCTGGGCAGCTGCGCGCAGACAAGGCTTCTGCTTCCTGCCCGGCTGCTATGGAGTTAATCTCCGCTGTTGCTTTGGGCGTGGCCTGGTTCGGGCTACTGCTCCAAAGTGGTGGAGTCGCGCTGGAAGGGGAGCAGCTAGGGGGCTATTTATCTCTGTTAGGGGCCTCCCAGTTCCCTGCAGCCCAGGGGTTATGGTGCCCAGAGATCCCCGGATTCCCTACCTCTGGATTAAGTGTCCCGCCCTGCCCCTTTAAGACTTCCAAAAAGCACCCGCGAAAACAAAACAACACAACGACCAAAAAAATTTTAAATTAAAAAAAAAAAGAAAATGTGGCTGCTCGTTTTTCTTTATTCTCCGGTGCCAGCCTCAGGCATCTGCTCACCCTTCTTGCTTCCCTGTTTCCCTAGTATTGGGGTCCCTATCCCTTTAAGACTTTCAAACAGCGCTCGCCAAAACAAAACAGAAAAAAAAGATGTTCGCTCGCTTTTCTGGTGTCCTCCGGCGCCAGGCCTCCGGTGCCCGCTCACTGTTCTTGCTGCCCTGTTTCCCTAGTATTGGGGTCCCTACCCTTTAACACTTCCAAAATGTGCTCGCCAAACAAGACAGCAAAAAAAAAAAAAAAAATGGTCGCACACTTTTCTGGTGGCCTCCAGCACCAGGCCCCCGGTGCCCTCTCACTGCCCTGTTTCCCTAGTATCCAGAGCCCCCCTGTGCACACACTGTGTCTGCACTCTGGCCCGGATGTCTGGGGCTGGGTGTTCGGCAGTCCTGGGCTCTGTCTCCCTCCTGCTCTGCCTATTCTTCTCCCGCTGGGAGGTGAGGGGAGGGGCGCTCGGCTCCCGCCGGCCCGGGGCTTGTATCTTATCCCCTTCACGAGGTGCTGGGTTCTCTCAGGTGTGGATGTGGTCTGGATATTGTCCTGTGTCCTCTGATCTTTATTCTAGGAAGAGTTGTCTTTGTTATATTTTCATAGATATATGTGGTTTTGGGAGGAGATTTCCGCTGCTCTACTCACGCCACCATCTTGGCACCCTCCTCTTGCTGAGAGTTTTTATCATGAATGGATGTTGAATTTTGTCAAATGCTTTTTCAGCATCTATGGAGATGATCATGTGGTTTTTGTCTTTCTTTTTGTTGATGTGGTGGATGATGTTGATGGATTTTTGAATGTTGTACCATCCTTGCATCCCTGGGATGAATCCCACTTGGTCATGGTGTACAATCCTTTTGATGTATTTTTCAATTCAGTTTGCTAATATTTTGTTGAGTATTTTTGCATCTATGTTCATCAGGGATATTGGTCTGTAGTTTTCTTTTTTGGTGGGGTCTTTGCCTGGTTTTGGTATTAGGGTGATGTTAGCTTCATAGAATGAGTTTGGGAGTATCCCCTCCTCCTCTATTTTTTGGAAAACTTTAAGGAGAATGGGTATTATGTCTTCCCTGTATGTCTGATAAAATTCCGAGGTAAACCCATCGGGCTCGGGGGTTTTGTTCTTTGGTAGTTTTTTGATTACTGCTTCAATTTCGTTGCTGGCAATTGGTTTGTTTACAGTTTCTGTTTCTTTCTGGGTAAGTCTTGGAAGGTTGTATTTTTCTAGGAAGTTGTCCATTTCTCCTAGGTTTCCCAGCTTGTTAGCATATAGGTTTTCATAGTATTCTCTAATAATGCTTTGTATTTCTGTGGGGTCCATCATTATTTTTCCTTTCTCGTTTCTGATTCTGTTGATTTGTGTTGACTCTCTTTTCCTCTTAATAAGTCTGGCTAGAGGCTTATCTATTTTGTTTATTTTCTCGAAGAACCAGCTCTTGGTTTCATTGATTTTTGCTATTGCTTTATTCTTCTCAATTTTATTTATTTCTTCTCTGATCTTTATTATGTTCCTCCTTCTGCTGACCTTACGCCTCTTTTGTTCTTCTTTTTCCAATTTTGATAATTGTGACATTAGATCATTCATTTGGGATTGTTCTTCCTTTTTTAAATATGCTTGGATTGCTATATACTTTCCTCTTAAGACTGCTTTTGCTGTATCCCACAGTAGTTGGGTCGTTGTGTTGTTGTTGTCATTTGTTTCCATATATTGCTGGATCTCCATTTTGATTTGGTCATTGATCCATTGATTATTTAGGAGCGTGTTGTTAAGCCTCCATGTGTTTGTGAGCCTTTTTGCTTTCTTTGTACTGTTTATTTCTAGTTTTATGCCTTTGTGGTCTGAAAAGTTGGTTGGTAGGATTTCAATCTTTTGGAATTTACTGAGTCTCTTTTTGTGGCCTAGTATGTAGTCTATTCTGGAGAATGTTCCATGTGCACTTGAGAAGAATGTGTATCCTGTTGCTTTTGGATGTAGAGTTCTGTAGATGTCTATTAGGTCCATCTGTTCTAGTGTGTTGTTCCGTGCCTCTGTGTACTTACTTATTTTCTGCTGGTGGATCTGTCCTTTGGAGTGAGTGGTGTGTTGAAGTCTCCCAGAATGAATGCATTGCATTCTATTTTCTCCTTTAGTTCTGTTAGTATTTGTTTCACATATGTTGGTGCTCCTGTATTGGGTGCATATATATTTATAGTTGTTATATCCTCTTGTTGGACTGAGCCCTTTATTATTATGTAATGTCCTTCTTTATCTTTTGTTACTTTCTTTATTTTGAAGTCTGTTTTGTCTGATACTAGTATTGCAACACCTGCTTTTTTCTCTCTATTGTTTGCATGAAATATCTTTTTCCATCCCTTGACTTTAAGTCTGTGCATGTCTTTGGTTTTGAGGTGAGTCTCTTGTAAGCAGCATATGGATGGATCTTGCTTTTTTATCCATTCTATTACTCTGTGTCTTTTGATTGGTGCATTCAGTCCATTTACATTTAAGGTGATTATTGAAAGGTATGTACTTATTGCCATTGCAGGCTTTAAATTTGTGGTTACCAAAGGTTCAGGGTTAGCTTCTTGTCTATCTTACTGTGTAACTTAACTCGCTTGTTGAGCTATTATAAATACGGTCTGATGATTCTTTATTTCTCTCCCTTCTTATTCCTCCTCCTCCCTTCTTCTTATGTTGGGTGTTTTGTTCTGTGCTCTTTTTAGGAGTGCTCCCATCTAGAGCAGTCCCTGTAAGATGCCCTGTAGAGGTGGTTTGTGGGAGGCAAATTCCCTCAACTTTTGCTTGTCTGGGAATTGTTTAACCCCTTCTTCATATTTAAATGGTAATCGTGCTGGATACAGTAGTCTTGGTTCGAGTCCCTTCTGTTTCATTGCATTAAGTATATCATGCCATTCTCTTCTGGCCTGTTGGGTTTCTCTTGAGAAGTCTGATGATAGCCTGATGGGTTTTCCTTTGTAGGTGACCTTTTTTTTCTCTCTGGCTGCCTTTAATACTTTGTCCTTGTCTTTGATCTTTACCATTTTAATTATTATGTGTCTTGGTGTTGCCCTCCTTGGATCCCTTGTCATGGGAGTTCTGTGTACCTCTGTGGTCTGAGAGGCCATTTCCTCCCCTAGTTTGGGGAAGTTTTCAGCAATTATTTCTTCAAAGACACTTTCTATCCCTTTTTCTCTCTCTTCTCCTTCTGCTATTCCGAAGATTCGTATATTATTCCTTTTTGATTGGTCACTCAGCTCTCTTAGAATTCTTTCATTCCTGGAGATCCTTTTATCTCTCTCTGCATCAGCTTCTCTGCATTCCTGTTCTCTGTTTTCTAGTCCATTAATGGTCTCTTGCATCTCGTCCATTCTGTTTTGAAGTCCTTCCAGAGCTTGTTTTATTTCTGTATTCTCCTTCCTTAGTTCTTGCACATTTCTCTGCAAGTCCATCAGCATGGTTACGACTTTTGTTTTGAATTCTTTTTCGGGAAGACTGGTTAAATCTATCTCCCCAGGTTCCTTCTCAGGGGAAGATGTAGCAGATGCCAAAACTGTCTGGGTTAGTCTTGTCTGGATCAAATTTTTTTGACTTTTCACGTTTATAGGTACTATTGACTGTCAGCTGGGAAGGCCAAACTTTCCACTTGCTACTGGCCTTTCTTTACTGAGACAACTGCGACCCCTAGTGGCTTGTGTTGGGTACTTGTGTGTAGACTGGGTCTTTGTGTCTTGCCCGGCCGGTATGTAGGAAGCTCCCTTGCTGAAGGCGTGGCCACCTTAGGCTGCTTCTCTTCTATCGCCGCGCCCCGGAGGGGTAATGGATGGGGGGCTGTTTCGCTGTTTACCTAAGTGAGGGGTCTCAGAGCTGATGCCCAGCGGGTTAGTGCCCCGGTTTTCCCTGGGATTTCCAGCTGCTGGACTGTGACCTGTGTTGTTTCTGTCCAGCTGTTGTGTCCCTGTCCCTTTAAGAGTTTCAAAAAGCACTCGCTTTTCTTTGTCACAGGAGAATCAGCTTCAGAACCCGTTCAGAGGTCTTGCTGCCCTGTTTCCCTAGTTTCCAGCCCTCCACGCATGCACTGTGTCTGCGCTCTGGTGCGGATGGCTAGGGCTGGGTGTTTCGCAGTCCTGGGCTCCCTCTCCCTCCCCGCTCCAACTCCTCTCCTCCCGCTGGGAACTGGGGTGAGGGGTGCTCGGGTCCCGCCAGACCGGGGCTTGTATCTTACCCCTTTCACCAGGCGCTGGGCTCTCACATGTGTGGATGTAGTCTGGCTGTTGTCCTGTGTCTTCTGGTCTCTCTTTTAGGATTAGTTGTATTTGTTGTATTTTCAAAAAAATATATGTGTTTTTGGGAGGAGATTCCCACTGTCCTACTCACACCACCATGTTGGCTCCACCCTGGATGACTTTTAGAAGGATTGACATTAATTCTTCTTTGAATGTTTGGTAAAATTCACCAATGAAACTATCTGGTACTGGATATTTCCTTGTTAGGAGCTTTTTTATTACTGATTCAGTCTCCTTACTAGTTATTGGCCTATTCAGATACTCTGTTTTTCATGATTCAATCTCGGTAAGTTGTGTCTTTCCAGAATCGAATTTCCTTTTATTTCTTTTTGAACCCATGGGTTATTTGGAAGTATGTCACTTAGTTCCTAATATTTGGAAATCTTTCCAGAGGTCTTTGTTACTGATTTCTAATTTATTTCTCATTTTATCAGGGAACCTTCTTTGTATGACTTTGAGCTCTTCTAAGTTTTCAAGTTGAGCATTGTTTTAGTGACAGAAAATAGTCTGTGTTGGTAAATGGTCTATGTGCACTTGAAATTAATACATATTCTACTTTGCTGGAGTGTTCTGTGAATGTTCATCTTATCAAGTCAGTTGATTGCATTGTGTCTTTTATCTACTTTATAATTATCTGCCTACTTGTTTTCTTATATACTAAGAGAGAGACATGGAAATCTCTGACTATAAAACTATTACTTTTTTCAGTTTATCAGTTTCTGTCTTATATACTTTAAGCTATTAGATGCATAAACATTTAGAATTGTTTATCCTTCTGATAAATTGGACCCTTTATTATTATGAAATGATCGTCTTTATCACTAGTAATAGTATTTGCTCTGAAATCAAGTACTATCATGGTATATAGCTTTCTGATCCTTTTGCTTTTAACCTATTTTTGCCCTATATTTAAGATATATTTCTTGCAGGCAGCATGGTTTTGGGTCTTGTTCTTTTATCTAATCTGACAACTCTTTCAGCCCCTCAAGAGAAGACTGTACCATCAGTCTTCTCTTCCTTGAGCTAAACATCCTTTTATTATTGTTTGGCTGATACTTTTTCTAGATTCTTCACTATTATTATCAAACTCTTTTGTGCATGTTTGCTTAAAAGGGACATTAAATCATGAAAGTGCTTTGAGTTGGCCTCTGCAAGAAATGCTATCATCATGTACTCTCAGATGATTAGCATTGTCAACAAAAATCCGTGTGTATCTGGTTCCTCACCATTGGGTTAAAACCAGTCTGGACCATCTGTTCCACTTTTCTTACCCTAATCATATTTTTATCTTGGCCAACTACTGACTTTTTGATCTGCAGGTAAATTTCAAAAGAACATAACAGAAAATATATGCACTGTTCCTCTGAAAATACCTGTTTTACCTCAGTTACACCAATTCTAGTTGAATTGTTTTGGGTGTGGGTCAGATGAATCTAGGATACAACTGAAAGGATATTAAAACATTTGCCCTTTTTTTCCAGGTAAAAATTTCTCCAACCTGTCATCCATCCAAAGGGGATCCTGCCATTAAGAAGGTGTGTGAGTTTTAAAGGCAAAAATCTAATTTCAACCTTCTCAGTGATTATTCTCCTGCACTAAACAATTTTCTCACAGTGACAATGATTTTTAATCATCTTAATGCTGTCAAAGGAACTTTCTGATTGGGTACCCTAATGATGTATTACCAGAAATCCTTGGCACTTCCAGAGAAGCCAATTGGGGGTTTGAGCCTAGTGTCAGTCTCCTGGCAACTAAGAACTCTCATTGTTCAAGAATCCCCATCCTGTCTACCAGGCAGGCATCATGGTATCAGTGAGTGGTAGGAGATGAAAGATATTCTAAGATAACAGCTATAGTTTTTCTTAATAGTACCTTCCCTCTAGATAGCTTTGCCTAAATAAAAGTTGCCTGAGATACTAACATTTCAACACATGCCATATCAGTAAATATTGTGGGATAGAACTCTTATCTGTGCCACTCCAATTTCTGACTATAAACTTTGTGACACAGAAAGGATGAGAGTCTTTCAAGTGACCAACCCTAAAATGGTATTAAGAGGACTACTAAAATCCTTTTCTTTATCCAGCTGCAACAGTACATTTGAAATGTGGTAAACAGATGGGCATTATTGCTATATTTTCTTTTACAATTTTTACTTCTCTGATAGTTGAAGTGTCAATGGACATAGGTTTTTTTTCCTTGCCCTTTTTCACAATTTCAGTCAGCATCCATGTCAGTGAAGGATTGTAAAACAAAAATAACAACTTACTAGCTCTGTTGACTGGCACCAGGTTCTGTTATGCTGTAAAGCAATGTGCCAAAAATGGGTTCCTTTTCTCTGCCTTCAGAATCCCCTGAGATGTTTTCAAAAGAAAAAAAAAAAGAATAAAAACAAAGTATGTTATCTGAAAAGCCCTATAACACATACCACACATGAAAATCTCTCTCACTCTTGACAAGACAGCAAGGGCAGGCAAGACTGAGGGCAGATTTGTTGCTTAGAACGGACATACTCTGTAACATGAGGAGCTAGAAAAGGCTTGAGTCATTTAGTCTCACTCAGTAAACAAATGAGGAAACTGGAATCCAAAGGGAAATTTTTTGGCTAAGCTTTCACATGTTAGCTATGGAACATACTTCTAATGTAGAGGTTAAAAATGTGTGTCTTGTATTCAACCAAACTTCAGTTCAAAAATTGCCTCTTCTACTTACTTACCTGAATAACCTTGAGTAAGTCAACCTCTCTGTTTTCTCCACTGTAAAATGATGATGTTCCCTCTCAGAATTTTAATATATTAAACTAGTTAACCTAACACTGTGTTTCACCACATAGTAAATACTCGGTAAATTATTGGCACATAGTAACAACTAAACTGTTACTGAAACTAATATTAAAACACAAGTCTCCCAACTTCTAATCAGACATTAGCAAACTTCCAGGCAGCAAAGTCTCCCTCCGCTTTCCAGGCAGCAAAATGTCTGATGCTGCTGGGCTGAGTGGGCAGGGTATTCCGGCAGGTGCATGGAAAGTGCCTCAGGGCTGAGCTGCCAGCAAGGGGAATGCTGTGCTTGGAGCTCCCAAGAATGTCCAATTTATTGGGCCAGAGGAGGGCTGGAAAAGTGTCATCCACCTGCCCTTTCTCCTGAGGAAAGAGCTCTGTCCAACTCTCACCCCTCTGGCACCCTTCCCACTACTGGTAAATCTTTCAAACTGCCGCCTCTGTGTTGGGTCTTGTCAGGACCAACAGAGCATGTCTGTCCTCCACAAGCCATTGGAGTCTCAGCCTCCCAGAGTGCTCCGACTCCCATGGTGTCCAGCCCTGTTAATCACCAAAGCCTGATGCAGTGTGGACTTGTGTTCCCAGACCACATCTCCAGGGCAGGTGTGCAGAGCTCCTGAGCACTTATTCCCTCCCCTCTCAGCTCCTCTCCCATCACGTCCTGACTGGGATGGGGGAAGGCTTGGGTCCCAGTCAGTTGTGGATCTGCCACTTTACCTTTTTCTGTGTGGTCTGCTCTTCTTCGCCAGGTGTAGATGGTCTGTGATAGTCTTCAGGTCGTTTTCAGTGTTAGTTGTATTTGCTGTAGTTGCTTCCCTTGTGTGTGTGGTGGGGAGGAGGCTTCCACTTTTCCTTCCTACTCTGCCATCTTTTTTCCCTCTCTGCAACCTATATTTTAAACTTGGCAATATCCCAGTTCTCTGTCATTTTAGGTGTCTGACCACTGTCAGAGATGTAGCAGCATTATTGGAGCAGAATTCCATTACTCTTGTGATCAACATCAAAGAGAAACTTCCTGAGCCAATGACAGACACAGGTGGCCCCAGATATCATTCCTAAGTGATCACATGTAGACCTATTTTCTGTCCATGCAAAAATTGGGACTATCTTTAAAATACTTTATCAGCCTACTTATCTTGAATACCTTTCATTATAGCAATAGAAGTCAATTTCTAATATTTACCATTCTGATTAACAAGTCATTAATGTCACCAATAGTAAAATATCTGCTATTTTTTGATCTAACAAGCAAAGTCTTAAATTCTGGTCAATATATGAACAGGTAGTTGGCTTTTGGGAATATATGTTAGCTGGCAATCTCTGAAATATGGATTGTTGGTTAGGGCTACTGACAGTTGCTGAGTTAAAGCCTATACTAAATAGCCCTTATTTAATATCACACTGCCTATGGTAAATAACTTCATATATATACCATAACAGGTGCCTCTCCCAGACTGAGAGGTCAGGGAAGGATTCTCAGAGGAGGTAAAACTTGATCTAGGCTTGAAACACAAGGGAAGAGTTATACCAGGCAGACATGGATGATCCATGCAGCACATTTCAGGAAATGGGGATGGTTCTCTTTGTCTTAAATATGGGAGCGTGCAGAAACCTGCTGAAATAAATGTGAGTCCAATTCACAAAGAGCCCCCAAACTGTGAAGTTTGCTTTTTATCTTGAGGATAAGAGTTTCTGTCAAAAGTGAGACTAGAAGTAGAAAGATCAGTTAGAAGAATAAGACAGTTGTCCAAGCAAGAAAAAAGGTCCAAAAACCTATGCTATGGAAATGGAATGGAGATGAGATACATTCAAGTCATAGATATTTTTTCTCTCCCAAAACCTGAAGTCTGAGTTAGGTATCCTTTCTTTTTTTGAGCTCTCATAGCATCCTGAACTGGTCCTGCCAACATTCTTACCTAGCTGTGGTGAAATTACCTCTTTACTTACATGTATCCCCCCCCCACTAGACTATATGCCAATGAGGGCAGGACCTACATCAGTTTTGTTTCCTGTTTTATCCCTAAGTGGAGAACAAAAGTCAGCCATAGTTGTTGAGTGAATGAAAGAATATGAAGAAGTTTCTGGCCTGGATAAATAGAAAATGAACAAATGTAAACCTCATTGCTGTCCTGGCTTGTGTTCCCAGCAAGGTCAGGTCCTTAGCATTTGAGCTACATCAGCAACACTGAGTGAGATCAATGTAAAACTCAGCACCTAATTGTTACTTCCCTTGCTGGGTATGTATTTTTGTGTGTGTATGTATATGTTGATCTACGTATATATTGTGGTTATCATCTTGAAGCTACAATCTCTCTTCCCAAAGTTGCATTGACAGATGGAAGTCCCAGTAATGTCTGTTGAACAGTTACTGCCAAAGTGACATGTGTAAGGAACACAAAGGAGCAGTAATGTTCTTGAGTTGAGCCAGAGATTCTCTGTTGACCAATAACTGAAGAAAGTGTTTGTTGACTCTGCTGTCAATATTGGCCCTGCGAAGAGCTGGATTCAAGTGCAAAGAGTAGAAGCTGTATTCTATAGGGCTCTGCTTAACTTCTTGGGTAGTGTTCATGTAGGAGTTAAATATTCCACTCTGCTGCCACATGTCAGAATCTGGCAGATTCCATGAGCACGCATAACAATTTTGCAACACAAACATTTTACATTTTAGGTATTCTTTTAGAAGCTCTGGATTAGAAATGTTTATTATATTTAATGTATCTAGCATGTATAATTTGTGTATAGTATTTATCATACATATATAAAGTTTCTTAATGGGCTTAACCTAATAGCGTCAATAAAGTTGGAAGATGCACATGCTTCCATATACATAAGAGTTTTTCAGTGTTTGATTACGGATGGCCAGAAATTAAAGAATCAGGAAGTTTTTCCAGTAGATTAAAAAAAAATTGCCATACAAGTCCATTGTAATAGATTCCCTAGAATTGATCCAAATTGGAGGTGTTGACAGTATTTGAAATTGATTAAAGGAGTTTAGAGAGGCAGTTGAAGGCAGCATCAAAAGTCACTCAGCTTTAATGTGTCTCTTCTGAACTGTTAAGGAAACATTTGCCAGGAACTTGTGCAGCAAAGTTGCGATTGTTACATGTATAACAACCAGGGAAAGCAGGCTTTTTTCCCTTATACCTTGGTCACAAAAGCATGGTTACACTCTCTGAGCCATCCTTGTTAGATGAGCTTTCTCTGCTGTTGTTTGCAGAAGCTGAGGGCCAGGAACTCTGGCTGAATAGTATCCTCAGGCTGGTGGAACCCACTGGAAGAGTCCACAGTTGATGGTCCTCTCAGAGTGACTTCTTCCAATTAGGGACAGGGTGCTGGGAGCAGAGTGGAAACCTTCTGATAGTTCTGGGTAAATTCATTAAATACTCAACAAGCCTCAAAGGTGCCAGGCCTTGGAAGGATACAGTGAAATATACTTCTTGCTTTCAACACATTTACAAGTTAACGGTGACTAAATTGGTGGATTTCATAGGCAAACCTTTCAGAAGTTGGTTGTCAGTTTCTCAGGTATTCAAGTATAAGAATTTGAAGCTGATTTTTTTGTCCAAAAAATTTGTCCAAACAGTTTTGCTGGTGAGATAAAATTGTTGTAGCCAGTTCCCAGCCTTACCACTCATGTCAGGAATCTAGGTGACTGTACATGCTCATAATTTTTATTGAATCACAGGGAATGGGTTTTTTTGTTGTTGTTTCAGGGAAAAAGCCTTGCAGAGACACTGTTTCCATAACAACAGGAAAAGCTGGCTGCAGTGTCTCAGCTGACTGGCCCCCAGAATGGCTTGTTGGGTTGCCGTGTAGAGAGAGATGTTAGCTTGACATGAGAATTTTTCAGCAGTGAACAAGTTACTTTGTGAAATACTGCATTATCTATTACCAACGATGTTTGCTCAGCGGCAGGGTCTACGTCACTCAAAGCTGCTGCAGAGGTTTTTCTGGGTGAAAAAACCTGGGTGAGAGCTTGGTCTGGTTAATTTTTAGATCCCTTAGAGTGTTAGGATTTTATGAGTCTGTAGTTGTATTAAACTCAAATGACATGTTCATTGATATGCTGAATGATTTTAGTTAGACCTTAACATCTAACCTGCACTAATACAGTATGTTGTCTATCAAAGAAAAGGATTAAAGGAAAGGAGAGACTTTATTTAAAAGAATTATTGCAATAAGGGGAGGGTGCTTTTGCCATAGGGAGAATGCTCTAACCGTAAGATCTGCAAGGGTGTCAAAGATCGGACAGAAAGGAATCTTCTTTTATAAGAATGGGTAAACAAGGCTAGAAAGAATCAGCTATTGGGGAAATAGGTGGCAGAATCAGACAGTTGATAAGGAAATGGCATTGTATTTCCATGTAGTCTGCTGATTCTTAGAAGGAGCCATTAAGGAGACATAGTATGCTTGACTTGTGCTGAGGATGGATCAAAGGCTTAGGGGAAGGAGAGAAGCTTAACTAAAGTTTGGTCATCAGTTAACAAGCATTTTGTTCCGATCAGTCAGTGAGAGCAAACAGTTCAGCTAATTTTTTATGAGGCAAAAAATGGGAATTTGTAGGTAAACATAGTGGCATCGTGAATCTTGTCTCAGACTAATGGGGAGGGGTAGTTCTTTGCAGTAAGCTGATTCCTGGAACAGGCTGGGAGGATTTCCTTAACTGTAGCTGTTTTCCAGGAATTCAGAATTCAGGCAATGTTTAACATGGTCATGGGGGTGACTTGCTGTATCCATATTCTTTCCTCACTCTTCTCCATAATTATGACCTGAAATCCATGACCTGGACTTTTCTGAAATCTGCTTATTAGTCCTCAGGTAAAGGGAGAGAATGGCAGCTGGAAACAGTTACTAAGAGGGGCAGTGGTGACCATCTTCTTGCCAGTAATTATGCATATCTTCTAGCCCAAAAACTGATACAGTTTCAAAGGATTTCTTGAGTTCTTTCCCAGTGTATAAATCTACTCCTCACCCATAACTTTTGTGTTAAGTGTGCTTCTGATGTAGCATTTTGATTTCTTTAATGCTTTTTAAAACATTTAGAGACTCTTTTTTAGAGCAGTTTTAAGTTTACAGAAAAATTGAGTGGAAAGTACAGAGTTCCCAGGTATTTGCCTCCTCCAGTTTCCCCTAGTATTAACATTCTGGCATTGCTGTGGTACATTTATTATAATTGATAAGCCAATGTTGATATATTAATATTAACTAAACTCCATAGTTTATATCTTTGTACATTCTGTAGTTTATGACAAAATGTATAATGAAATGTATCCACCATTACAGTATCATAAAGAGTAGTTTTAACTACTCCTAAAATCCCATGCTCCATCTATTCATCCTTCCCTCCCTCCTTCCAAACTCTGACAGCTGCTGATCTTTTACTGTTTCCGTAATTTTGCCTTTTCTAGAACGTCATGTAGTTGGACAGTATGTAGTCTTTTCAGATCAGTTTCTCTCAGTAATATCCATTTAAGGTTCCTCCCTGTATTCTTGTGGCTTGATAGCTGATTTCTTTTTAGCATTAAGTAATATCCCATCTCCTGGATATACCAGTTTGTTGTTTAGCCATTCACCTACTAAAGGACATATTGGTTGCTTCTGAGTTTTAACAATTGTCAATAAAACTGCTATAAAATTTGTATACAAGTTTTTCTCTGAACATAGCTTTCACTCATTTGGGTAAATACCAAAAAGTACAACTGTTGGTCATATGGTAAGACGATGTTTAGTTTTATAAGAAACTGCCAGTCTTGCACAGTGGCTGTACTATTTTGCTTTCCCACCACCAATGAGTAAGAGTTCCTGTTGTCCTACATCCTTGTCAGCATTTAGTGTTGTCTGAGTTTTGGACTTTAGTCATTCAAATAGGTGTATAGTAGTGTCTTATTTTATTATTCTTTAAAAATTTTTTTAAATATAAATGTTTTATTAATAACAGGGGAAGGATTCTTTGTGAACAAAAATTTTAGCATTGGATTTTCAAGCAGTCTCCTTCACTGGATGTAGTTAGGTTTGCTCTGCTGGTAACAAAGAATATATCTAGTTACCTTAAACTAGAGTCATGGAGCATAAATCACTGAACAAGATTGGATGCATTTGTGGAGCATTTTAAATGTTTTCTTTTTTTTTTTTCATTAAGCTATCATTGATATACACTCTTATGAAGGTTTCACAAGAAAAACAATGTGGTTATTACATTCACCCTTATTATTGAGTCCCCCCCATACCGCATTGCAGACACTGTCCATCAGTGTAGAAAGATGCCATAGAGTCACTATTTGTCTTCTCGGAGCTACACTGTCTTCCCCGTGACCCCACACACACCATGTGTACCAATCGTGATACCCCACAATCGCCTTCTCCCTCCCTCCCCACTCACCATCCCCCACCTCTCCTCCCCCACCCCTCCCCTTTGGTAACCACTAGTCCCTTCTTGGAGTCTGTGAGCCTGCTGCTATTTTGTTCCTTCAGTTTTGCTTCGTTGTTATACTCCACAAATGAGGGAAATCATTTGGTATTTGTCTTTCTCTGCCTGACTTATTTCACTGAGCATAATACCCTCTAGCTCCAACCATGTTGCTGCAAATGGTAGGATTTGTTTCTTTCTTATGGCTGAATAGTATTCCATTGTGTATATGTACCACATCTTCTTTATCCATTCATCTACTGATGGACACTTAGGTTGCTTCCATATCAGTAGTGTCTTATTTTAATATGCATTTCCCTAATGACATATGATGTTGAGTATTTTTTCACATGTGCTGTTTGCCATCTATATATCTTCCTTGGTGAGGTCTTTAAATGTCTTTTTGACAGTTGAGTGTGTGTGTGTGCACGTGCGCACATGTGCTGTAGGGTTTACCATATGCATCTAACTTTTCTCATTCAGTTTCTGATTTAAATAAACTAGCTTAATTCCAATTAAATATAGAAATGTTACTCCAATATAGCTCTGTTATTACCTTTTCCCCCTTTTGTGGTTTTGCTATACAGAGAACATCTGTTAATGTTACAAACCCAATAATACATTGTTACAATTATTACTTTACTGACTGTATTCATTTCCTTAGCCTAATAAAGCTTACCTCTTACCAACATCCTTTGGGAAAATATATTACATTTCTATATGTTATAGACCATTGCATTATATATATAATTTTTAATATTGCCTTTTAATACTAGTTCTGAGAAGGGACAAAATATATTCATTTATACTCTATCTTATAATCACATAGTTACCTTTAGCAGTTCTCTTTTTTCTTTAGTGTGGATTTGATTCTAGAGTCACTTGCTTTCCCTTAATAACTCTATAAACAGTGACTGATGAATTTCTATTAGTATTTCTTGTAAGGTGGGTCTGCTAGCAGCAACTTCTCTGGTTTTTGTTTATTTGGGAAAGTAGTTCATCTTCATTTTTGGAAGATAGCTTTGCTGGATATAGCATTATTTGTTGGCAATTTCTTTTCTTGGAACACTTTCAATATGTTACCCCACTATCTTCTGGCTTCTCTTGTTTGTGCTGAAAAGTCAGCTGTTAATCTTATTGGGCTTCCCTTGCAAGTGACTAGTCATTTTTTTCTTGCTGCTTTCAAAATTTTCCCTTTAGATTTAACTTGCAGCATTTTTACTATGATGTGTTTGTGGGTCCAAGCCTTTACCCTGCATAGAGTTTGTTGAACTTCTTAGATGTGTAGTTTATTGTTTTTCAACAAATTAGGACTTTTCATCTATAATTTCTTCAAATGTTTTTTCTTCTTTCTTTCTTTCATTTTGTCTCTTCCATTTGTATTTGTTGTTATACTGATGCTGTACTGCATTTCTAAGACTGTTCATTCTTCATTCTTTTATCTCCATGTTCTTCAGTCTTGCATAATATGTATTAATTTATCTTCATGTTCATTAATTTTTTCATCTGCTGATTCAATCTACCTTTGAGCCCCTTTAGTGAATTTTTATGTCACTTTTTATACTTTTCAACTCCATAATTTCCATTTGATCTTTTTAAATAATTTATTTCTCTTTATTGGTATTTTCTACTTTGTGCAACATTGCCATCATATCTTCCTTCCTTTTAAAATCATGTTTTAATTCTGTAAACATAATGGTTAATTTGAAGTCTTTTTCTGTTAAATATGACATCTGGTTACTTGCACAGGCAATTTATGTAGGCTGCTTTTTTTCCCCTGTATATGATCATACTTTCCTACTTCTTTTTTTCTTAATTTTGGTATCATTAATCTACAATTACATGAGGAACATTATGTTTACTAGACTCCCCTCCATCACCAAGTCCCCCCAATAAACCCCATTACAGTCACTGTTCATCAGCATAGTAAGATGCTGTAGAATCATTTCTTGTTTCTCTGTGTTGCACAGCCCTCCCATGCCCCCCCTCCACATTATACATGCTAATCAAAATGCCTCCTTTCTCCCCACCCCCTTATCCCTCCCTTCCCACCCATCCTCCACAGTCCCTTTCCCTTTGGTAACTGTTAGTCCATTCTTGGGTTCTGTGTTTCTGTTGCTATTTTGTTCCTTCAGTTTTTCTTCGTTCTTATACTCCACATATGAGTGAAATCATTTGGTACTTGTCTTTCTCCACCTGGCTTATTTCACTGAGCATAACACCCTCTAGCTCCATCCATGTTATTGCAAATGGTAGGATTTGTTTTCTTCTTCTGGCTGTATAATATTCCATTGTGTATATGTACCACATTCATCTACTGATGGACACTTAGGTTGCTTCCATTTCTTGGCTATTGTAAATAGTGCTGCGATAAACATAGGGGTGCATCTGTCTTTTTCAAACTGGGCTGCTGTGTTCTTAGGGTAAATTCCTAGAAGTGGAATTCCTGGGTCAAATGGTATTTCTTTGTTGAGCTTTTTGAGGAACCTCCATACTGCTTTCTACAATAATTGAACTAATTTACATTCCCACCAGCAGTGTAGGAGGGTTCCCCTTTCTCCACAATCTTGCCAAAATTTGTTGTTGTCTTTTGGATGTTGGCCATTCTTACTGGTGTGAGGTGATATCTCATTGTGGTTTCAATTTGCATTTCTCTGATGATTAGTGGTGTGGAGCATCTTTTCATGTGTCTGTTGGCCATCTGAATTTCCTCTTTGGAGAAGTGTCTGTTCAGCTCCTCTGCCCATTTTTTAATTGGATGATTTGCTTTTTGTTTGTTGAGGTGTGTGAGCTCTTTATATATTTTGGATGTCAAGCCTTTATTGGATCTGTCATTTATGAATATATTCTCCCATACTGTAAGATACCTTCTTGTTCTATTGATGGTGTCCTTTGCTGTACAGAAGCTTTTCAGCTTAATATAGTCCCACTTGTTCATTTTTGCTTTTGTTTCCCTTGCCCGGGGAGATATGTTCATGAAGAAGTCGCTCATGTTTATGTCCAAGAGATTTTTGCCTCTGTTTTTTTCTGAGAGTTTTATGGTTTCATGACTTACATTCAGGTCTTTGATCCATTTTGAATTTACTTTTGACAATGATCCAGTTTCATTCTCTTACATGTATCTGTCCAGTTTTGCTAGCACCATCTGTTGAAGGACTGTCATTCCCCATTGTATGTCCATGGCTCCTTTATCGGATATTAATTGACCATATATGTTTGGGTTAATCTCTGGAGTCTCTATTCTGTTCCACTGGTCTGTGGCTCTATTCTTGTGCCAGTACCAAATTGTCTTGATTACTGTGGCTTTGTAGTAGAGCTTGAAGGTGGGGAACGAGATTCCCCCTCCTATTTCTTTTTATGCCTTGTAATTTTTGGCTCAAAACGACATTTTAGGTAATATATTGTAGCATATTGATCTCCCACTCCTGGAATTACTGTTATGTGCTTAACTCCACTCAAGACTGTTGCAGCCAAAAGCTGTAATTTGTAAATAATTTTTAGTGACTGGATGGGTTATTAGTGAAGTTTGTATTCCACTCTTCTCTCTGCCCGTCCTTCCACCCCCAACCACCACACCACCACACACACACGCATGCAGTGTTAAGTCTCTGATACTGCTCTTCAGGGTTGTATAGCCTTGGGTATGCCCATGGCAGTGACAGTGGTGGAGCTTTTTTCTTCCTTTTCCATGACTGCATCCAGCTGTTAAACCCTTACTCATTGCTATTGTTGTTAACAGTGCCCTGGGACATACATTGCTCTACAACCTGATCCATTGAAATTGTGGCACCTCTGAAGGAAAAGTTTCGGAGGTCTGTTTTCGATATTTGTTTTGACCTCCTCACTATGGCTCCTCTCAGCTGTCATTTTCCTCAGTTCTCCTCTGCAAAATACCTGGCCTACAGTCGAGGCTGTATGTGTTTTAAATCAATGAATCTCCTCCCAGTTACCTTTTATTTTTTTATTTTTTATTTTTTTAATTATTTTTTTCTTGAAGGGTAGTTGACACACAGTATTACATTAGTTTCAGGTGTACAACACAGTGATTCAACATTTATATACATGATAATTCTAGGTTCCAGCTATCACCATACCAAGTTGTTACAATATTTTGACTATATTCCTTATGCTATACATTACATCCCAGTTACTTATTTATTTTACAATTGGAAGTGCATGTATATATATATATATTTTTTTCTTGTGAGGGCATCTCTCATATTTATTGATCAAATGGTTGTTGACAACAATAAAATTCTCTATAGGGGGGTTAATGTTCAATGCACAATCATTAATCCACCCCAAGCCTAATTTTCATCAGTCTCCAATCTTTTGAAGCTTAACGAACAAGTTCTTACATGGAGTACAAATTCTTACATAGTGAATAAGTTACATGGTAAACATTACAGGGGCAGTCATTACAGAAGCTTTCGGTTTTGCTCATGCATTATGAACTATAAACAGTCAGTTCAAATATGAATATTCATTTGATTTTTATATTTGATTTATATGTGGATACCACATTTCTCTCTTTATTATTATTATTTTTAATAAAATGCTGAAGTGGTAGGTAGATACAAGATAAAGGTAGAAAACATAGTTTAGTGTTGTAAGAGAGCAAATGTAGATGATCAGGTGTGTGCCTGTAGACTATGTGTTAATCCAAGCTAGACAAGGGCAATAAAACATCCACGTATGCAGAAGATTTCTCTCAGAACAGGGGGGGGGTGAGGTTCTAAGCCTCACCTCTGTTGATCCCCAATTTCTCACCTGATGGCCCCCCTGCGACTGTGCCTGTCTTAGGTTGTTCCTCCCTTGAGGAATCTTACCCGTCTCTGGCTAACCAGTCATCTTCCGGGGCCATACAGGGAAATGTGAAGTTGGTAAGTGAGAGAGAAGCCTTATTGTTTGAAAAGGTTAGCTTTTTACATCTTTGCATATTTATGCCCTGTGGCTTCTATGCCCAGCATTTTTCTTGAGGTGTCTTTACCCCTTGGAAGAATTATGATACTCAGTATATTCGATATATGGCACGAATTCTATTTAAGGGTTGTAATTAGGAAGGAAAAAGAAAAGCTATAGAAGTAGCAGGCAGAAGAAAACCTGGGGAGATTGATTATTTCTTTGACATATCTTCTTGTAGAGTAACTTCAGCATGTATAGTTTTTAAGCTACTACTTAAATTGTGCACACACATTAACATAATAGGAGTACAGTTACATAACCAAAGCATACCTGTAATTACCAGCCATCTCCAGTGAAACCAAGAAAACCAGTTAGGCACCTTAGGCGTTTGTGAAAACTTATCTATGATATGGTGGATAATGTCCAACTGAACTTGAACAGTCTGAGAGAATTCAGATATATTAAAACAACCCATTCCTGGGGACTGTTCACATCCCATATGTTCTTTTAACAGTAAATAGTCTGTAGTTTTAAGATTTTGGAGTGCTACAATTTGCACTTCTCCTAATTCTTGGTTGAGTTCCAACCGTATAGATCCAGTCAAATTTGTTGTTTTACTGTATGCACAGGCCAGCTTAGATATCTCCTTCTTCATTCCCATGGCAAGTCCAGGAATTGGTGGGATGAGTGCATCTACACCTGTAGCAGTGCGTGGATCTTTGTTGGGGTTTTTTGATGATCATCTTCTGGCATGAGTCCTCCGAGAGTGGTGATGTTGAAAGTTCTTTTTCATATCGTATCTTAGTTCATTTTCGTGGTAGCCAAATTAGGCTTTGATCCTCTGTATAAACACAAACAGACCCTTTGCCTACAATTTTATATGCCCTTTATATCATTGTGTAGAGCTCATTGGAGGTCACCACACAGGAACTGCTTTTTTTTTTTTAACATTAATCTACACTTACATGATGAATACTTTGTTTACTAGGCTCACCCCTATACCAGGTCCCCCCTATATACCCCTTTACAGTAATTGTCCATCAGCGTAGCAAAATGTTGCAGAATAACTACTTGTCTTCTCTGTGTTGTACAGCCCTCCCCTTTCTCCCACCCACCTATGGATGCTAATCTTAATACCCCCCTACTTCTCCCCCCCCTTATCCCTCCCTACCCACCCATCCTCCCCAGTCCCTTTCCCTTTGGTACCTGTTAGTCCATTCTGGAGTTCTGTGATTCTGCTGCTGTTTTGTTCCTTCAGTTTTTCCTTTGTTCTTATACTCCACAGATGAGTGAGATCATTTGGTATTTCTCTTTCTCCGCTTGGCTTGTTTCACTGAGCATAATACCCTCCAGCTCCATCCATGTTGCTGCAAATGGTAGGATTTGCCCTTTTCTTATGGCTGAGTAGTATTCCATTGTGTATATGTACCACATCTTCTTTATCCATTCAGCTATCGAGGGACATTTAGGTTGCTTCCAATTCTTGGCTATTGTAAATAGTGCTGCGATAAACATAGGGGTGCATTGGTCTTTCTCATACTTCATTGCTGCATTCTTAGGGTAAATTCCTAGGAGTGCAATTCCTGGGCCAAATGGTATGTCTGTTTTGAGCATTTTGATGTACCTCCATACTGCTTTCCACAATGGTTGAACAAGTTTACATTCCCACCAGCAGTGTAGGAGGGTTCCCCTTTCTCCACAGCCTCACCAACATTTGTTGTTGTTTGTCTTTTGGATGGCAGCCATCCTTACTGGTGTGAGGTGATACCTCATTGTAGTTTAAATTTGCATTTCTCTGATAATTAGCGATGTGGAGCATCTTTTCATGTGTCTGTTGGCCATCTGTATTTCTTTTCTGGAGAACCGTCTGTTCAGTTCCTTTGCCCATTTTTTTAATTGGGTTATTTGTTTTTTGTTTGTTGAGGCATGTGAGCTCTTTATATATTCTGGACGTCAAGCCTTTATCGGATGTGTCATTTTCAAAGATATTCTCCCATACTGTAGGGTTCCTTTTTGTTCTGTTGATGGTGTCTTTTGCTGTACAGAAGCTTTACAGCTTAATATAGTCCCACTTGTTCATTTTTGCTGTTGTTTTCCTTGCCCGGGGAGATATGTTCAAGAAGAGGTCACTCACGTTTATGTCTAAGAGGTTTTTGCCTATGTTTTCTTCCAAGAGTTTAATGGTTTCGTGACTTACATTCAGGTCTTTGATCCATTTTGAGTTTACTTTTGTATATGGGGTTAGACAATGGTCCAGTTTCATTCTCCTACATGTAGCTGTCCAGTTTTGCCAGTACCATCTGTTGAAGAGACTGTCATTTCGCCATTGTATGTCCATGGCTCCTTTATCAAATATTAATTGACCATATATGTCTGGGTTAATGTCTGGATTTTCTAGTCTGTTCCATTGGTCTGTGGCTCTGTTCTTGTGCCAGTACCAAATTGTCTTGATTACTATGGCTTTATAATAGATCTTGAGTTTGGGGAGTGAGATCCCCCCTACTTTATTCTTCTTTTCAGGATTGCTTTGGCTATTCGGGGTCTTTGGTGTTTCCATATGAATTTTTGAATTATTTGTTCCAGTTCATTGAAGAATGTTGCTGGTAGTTTCATAGGGATTGCATCAAATCTGTATATTGCTTTGGGCAGGATGGCCATTTTGACGATATTAATTCTTCCTAACCATGAGCATGGGATGCGTTTCCATCTGTTAGTGTCCCCTTTAATTTCTCTTAAGAGTGACTTGTAGTTTTCAGAGTATAAGTCTTTCACTTCTTTGGTTAGGTTTATTCCTAGGTATTTTATTTTTTTTGATGCAATTGTGAATGGAGTTGTTTTCCTGATTTCTCTTTCTGTTGGTTCATTGTTAGTGTATAGGAAAGCCACAGATTTCTGTGTGTTGATTTTGTATCCTGCAACTTTGCTGTATTCCGATATCAGTTCTAGTAGTTTCGGGGTGGAGTCTTTAGGGTTTTTTATGTACAGTATCATGTCATCTGCAAATAGTGACAGTTTAACTTCTTCTTTACCAGTCTGGATTCCGTGTATTTTTTTGTTTTGTCTGATTGCCGTGGCTAGGACCTCCAGTACTATGTTAAATAACAGTGGGGAGAGTGGGCATCCCTGTCTAGTTCCCAATCTCAGAGGAAAAGCTTTCAGCTTCTCGCGGTTCAGTATAATGTTGGCTGTGGGTTTTTCATTGATGGCCTTTATTATGTTGAGGTACATGCCCTCTATTCCCATTTTGCTGAGAGTTTTTATCATGAATGGATGTTGAACTTTGTAAAATGCTTTTTCAGCATCTATGGAGATGATCATGTGGTTTTTGTCTTTCTTTTTATTGATGTGGTGGATGATGTTGATGGACTTTCGAATGTTGTGCCATCCTTGCATCCCTGGGATGTATCCCACTTGGTCATGGTGTACAATCTTTATGATGTATTTTGAATTCGGTTTGCTAAAATTTTGTTGAGTATTTTTGCATCTATGTTCATCAGGGATATTGGTCTGTAGTTTTCTTTTTTGGTGGGGTCTTTGCCTGGTTTTGGTATTAGGGTGATGTTAGCTTCATAGAATGAGTTTGGGAGTATCCCCTCCTCTTCTATTTTTTGGAAAACTTTAAGGAGAATGGGTATTATGTCTTCCCTGTGTGTCTGATAAGATTCCGAGGTAAATCCATCTAGCCCAGGGGTTTTGTTCTTTGGTAGTTTTTTGATTACTGCTTCAGTTTCGTTGCTGGTAATTGGTCTGTTTAGATTTTCTGTTTCTTTCTGGGTCAGTCTAGGAAGGTTGTATTTTTCTTGGAAGTTGTCCATTTCTCCTAGGTTTCCCAGCTTGTTAGCATACAAGTTTTCATAGTATTCTCTAATAATTCTTTGTATTTCTGTGGGGTCCATCGTGATTTTACCTTTCTCGTTTCTGATACTATTGATTTGTGTTGACTCTCTTTTCCTCTTAATAAGTCTGGCTAGAGGCTTATCTATTTTGTTTATTTTCTCGAAGAACCAGCTCTTGGTTTCATTGATTTTTGCTATTGCTTTATTCTTCTCAATTTTATTTATTTCTTCTCTGATCTTTATTATGTCCCTCCTTCTGCTGACCTTAGGTCTCATTTGTTCTTCTTTTTCCAATTTCTATAATTGTGACATTAGACCATTCATTTGGGCTTGTTCTTCCTTTTTTAAATATGCTTGGATTGCTATATACTTTCCTCTTAAGACTGCTTTTGCTGTGTCCCACAGAAGTTGGGGCTTAGTGTTGTTGTTGTCGTTTATTTCCATATATTGCTGGATCTCCATTTTGATTTGGTCATTGATCCATTGATTATTTAGGAGCGTGTTGTTAAGCCTCCATGTGTTTGTGAGCCTTTTTGCTTTCTTTATACAGTTTATTTCTAATTTTATGCCTTTGTGGTCTGAAAAGTCTTTGGTAGGATTTCAATCTTTTGGAATTTACTGAGGCTCTTTTTGTGGCCTAGTATGTGGTCTATTCTGGAGAATGTTCCATGTGCACTTGAGAAGAATGTGTATCCTGTTGCTTTTGGATGTAGAGTTCTGTAGATGTCTATTAGGTCCATCTGTTCTAATGTGTTGTTCAGTGCCTCTGTGTCCTTACTTATTTTCTGTGTGGTCGATCTGTCCTTTGGCGTGAGTGGTGTGTTGAAGTCTCCTAGAATGAATGCATTACATTCTATTTCCTCCTTTAGTTCTGTTAGTATTTGTTTCACATATGTTGGTGCTACTGTATTGGGTGCATATATATTTATAATGGTTATATCCTCTTGTTGGACTGAGCCCTTTATCATTATGTAATGTCCTTCTTTGTCTTTTGTTACTTTCTTTATTTTGTAGTCTGTTTTGTCTGATACCAGAATTGCAACACCTGCTTTCTTCTCTTTGTTGTTTGCATGAAATATCTTTCTCCATTCCTTGACTTTAAGTCTGTGCATGTCTTTGGGTTTGAGGTGAGTCTCTTGTAAGCAGCATATGGATGGATCTTGCTTTTTTATCCATTCTATTACTCTGTGTCTTTTGATTGGTGCATTCTTTCCATTTACATTAGGGTAATTATTGACAGGTATGAATTTATTGCCATTGCAGGCTTTAAGTTTGTGGTTACCAAAGGTTCAGGGTTAGCTTCTTTACTATCTTACTGTCTAACTTAACTCGTTTGTTGAGCTATTATAAACGCGGTCTGATGATTCTTTATTTCTCTCCCTTCTTATTCCTCCTCCTCCCTTCTTCTTATGTTGGGTGTTTTATTCCGTGCTCTTTTTAGGAGTGCTCCCATCTAGAGCAGTCACTGTAGGATGCCCTGTAGAGGTGGTTTGTATGAGGCAAATTCCCTCAATTTTTGTTTTTCTTTGAATTGTTTAATCCCTCCTTCATATTTAAATGGTATTCGTGCTGGATATAGTAGTCTTGGTTTGAGGCCCTTCTGTTTCATTGCATTAAGTATATCATGCCATTCTCTTCTGGCCTGTAGGGTTTCTGTTGAGAAGTCTGATGATAGTCTGATGGGTTTTCCTTTGTAGGTGACCTTTTTTTTCTCTCTGGCTGCCTTTAATATTTTTTCCTTGTCTTTGATCTTTGCCATTTTAATTATTATGTGTCTTGGTGTTGCCCTCCTTGGATCCCTTGTCATGGGAGTTCTGTGTACCTCTGTGGTCTGAGAGGCCATTTCTTCCCCTAGTTTGGGGAAGTTTTCAGCAATTATTTCTTCAAAGACATTTTCTATCCCTTTTTTTGTCTCTTCTCCTTCTGCTATTCCGAAGATTCGTATATTATTCCTTTTTGATTGGTCACTCAGCTCTCTTAGAATTCTTTCATTCCTGGAGATCCTTTTATCTCTCTCTGCATCAGCTTCTCTGCGTTCCTATTCTCTCTTTTCTAGTCCATTAATGGTCTCTTGCATCTCGTCCATTCTGTTTTGAAGTCCTTCCAGAGCTTGTTTTATTTCTGTATTCTCCTTCCTTAGTTCTTGCATATTTCTCTGCAAGTCCATCAGCATGGTTATGACTTTTGTTTTGAATTCTTTTTCAGGAAGACTGGTTAAATCTATCTCCCCAGGTTCCTTCTCAGGGGAAGATGTAGCAGATGCTGAAGCTGTCTGGGTTAGTCTTGTCTGGATCATATTTTTTTGCCTTTTCATGTTGACATGTGCTATTGACTGTCGGCTGGGAGGGCCAAACTTTTCACTTGCTACTGGCCTTTCTTTACTGGGACAACTGCGACCTTTAGTGGCTTGTGTTGGGTAATTGCGAGTAGGCTGGGTCTTTGTGTCTTGCCTGGCCGATATGGATGGATCTCCCTTTCTGTGGGCGGGGTTTGCCTTAGGCTGTTTCTCTGCTTTCGCAGCCCCCGGAGAGGTAATGCACCGGGGGGGGGGGTTGTTTGGCTGTTTACCTCCGTGAGGGGTCTCAGAGCTATTGCCCAGGGGGTTAGTGCACCCGGTTTTCCCTGTAATTTCCTGCCACTGGGCTGTGACCTATGCTGTTTCCATCCAGCTGTTAAATCCTTGTCCCTTTAAGACTTTCAAAAAGCCTCCGGTTTTCTTTGTTACAGGCGCATCAGCTTCGGCACCCGCTCAGAGGTCTTACTGCCCTATTTCATTAGTTACCAGCACTCTATATGCATGCACTGTTCCTGCGCTGTGGTGCAGGTGGCTGGGGCTGGGTGTTTAGCAGTCCTGGGCTCCGTCTCCCTCCCGCTCTGCCTATTCTTCTCCCTCCGGGAGCTGGGGGGAGGTGTGCTCGGGTCCCGCCGGGCCGGGGCTTGTATCTTACCCCTTTCACCAGGCGCTGGGTTCTCGCTGGTGTAGTTGTATTCTGTCTGTTGTCCTGTGTCTTCTGGTCTCTCTTTTAGGATTAGTTGTATTTGTTGTATTTTCAAAAATATATATGTTTTTGGGAGGAGATTCCCACTGTCCTCCTCATGCCGCCATGTTGGCTCCACCCCCAGTTACCTTTTAGCACAACCTCCACTGTTCTTAAGAATGTATTTAGGTTTTAACTTCTCTGCACTCATTTGCAAATGAGTTGCACATGAAGTTACTTCCTTTGGGAAGAAATTAAGTGCTGTTTTTCCTCCTTTTTCTGCCCCAAGGAGTAATCTCTGAATGAGGGCTCTGTTGCTGGGTGTAGGAACAATGGCCAGCTTCTTTTAGAATGACACTCCCAGTCTAGGACTTGCATGCTTGTTGGGAGGGGGAGATGCCTGAGGTCCTCTTGGCTTGCCTTTCCTGTTGTAGAACTACTGCCTCACAAGTCAAGGCAGGAGTGATCCAGGGACCCGGCCTCCATTCTGTGTGTGGAGACTTGGTGGAAGAAAGGAGCCCTTCTTCTTGATTCTACTGCCTAGGATTTAGCCTCAGCAACATGGATCTAAAGGCAGGATGAAAAATGCTCATGTCCTGCTCCTAAAGGGAAGAAAGCTTTCCAGCTAGGATCTTGGAAGAGAGGGAGTCTAGTATTCTTGGCTGAAGCAGTCTACAGTGAAGTCTCTACCTTACTAAGCTGGGAGGGTGGGAAAGGGAACAGCCTTAGTTAAGATACCACAGACTTGTCTTTCTTACTGATTTTGCATAGTTTTCTTTTTAGTATTGATTTTTTCATTTGCTCTTTTCCCTTAGGACTATTTTCAAGGTCTATAAATGGTTGGGTTTTATGTTTGCTTTTTTTTTTTTGTCAATTTTACTAGGAAATGTGTCAAAAGATCATCTCATGCTATCATGCTGGAAATTGATCTCTCGCCTCATCCATTTCTAACAAGCGATATCCTGCCTCTGCCTGAAAACTACCTCCTGAGATAGGAAGTTCCATCTTTGAAAGCTCTAAGACAATTCTTCCTTGTTTTGGATAACACATCTCTACCCATTGATCCTCATCTTTCCTCTGGAAGCCATCAAAAAGATGTCTAATCCCTCTTTCATATAGCAGCCTTTCCCATCCTTAACATAGTTGAAGTCATACACCCCAATCCCTGGTCTTCTCGTGTCCAGCAGAACGTCCACAGTTCCTTTCTTCATTTGCCTCCATGCTATCATACCACATGTGTTGAACAACCATGATGGTATTTCAGGGGAGGTCAATTTAGAGTAGAATGAAATCATCACCTTCCCTATTCTAGGTCCTATTTATGTAAATAGAACCAAAAGCACATTAACTTTTTTTAGCAGCCATTTTGCTTGATTGATTCAATGAACACACTGACAGCAAACTGCTGACACTGTTTATACATGCTACTGACCCCATTCTATGTAAATATTACTGGTTTCTTGAGCTAGGTACAGGGCTTTTCTTATATCATTTCTGAAAGGGAGGGGATGCAATCTCAATACTCCAAGCAGGTTTATTGCTGAACCTGAGAGGGACTGCTCTGTCCTGGCCAGCAGGACAAAGAAAAGAGGGCCTCTAAAGGGTCAAGAGGCTTTTTATGGCCAGGGTTTTTGGCGGGCTCTTTGAGGGGAGGGGTCAGGGGAAAAGTGGGCTTGTGGCTTGCTGATGTGTCCTCTGGAGAATGCACAATTGTAGTCTAGGTAAGATGGCACCTAGGTCTCTCTGAGATGGTGGGTGGGCTTATTCAAAAGATAATACTCAGGTCTGGATTCTATCAATTTCAGTTTATAACTTTTGGGAATCACATTTTTTCATCCCATACATTGGCCTCTTTTATCTTTATCCAAGTCATTGATAAAATGTTTGTGTAAACAAAGCCAAGAATAGAGCCCTGCAGCTGATCATCAGACACCTAGGAGGCATTATTTATTAGTCACCTATGCAATGAGAGTTAATGGGTATGATTTTTCTGCTTCTGATATGATACCCCATGATGAGCAGTTGACAATATTGTTTCCATTGTGTCCAATCATATAAGTCTCTCATAAGAGGGCTGTGAAACCATGTCAGAGCCAGTGGTTATTCTTAGTCCATCTCTTTGTACCCCGTCAGTATACAGAAATGAACTCCTTTATTAAAATAAGTAATGCCATCTTGTCCACTATCTCCTTGGAATTTTGGACCCTACTGAAGTTTAGAGTGTTGATCAAGTTAACAAATGGGCCTTTTCCCTCCAATAGCATTTCCTAGGATGAAGCTTTTAGGTACTTCCCACAATACATGGCAGAGATCTTTTTTCTTCAGTATGTGTGACAGAGCAACTGACACTTATTATTTTGCAATAAAACAACCCAGTAGACCATTTGTAATTACACTGTGCTGAATTTTCACCTATTTGTAAAAGTCATAGATTCCAAACAGCAGAGTTTTGCAGATTTTGAGCTGCTCTAGTATCTGTGATGTTCTTGAGTAGCTAGCTGATATAGTGTTACTGCAGAGTATAGCCTTCTGTCTGAACCACTGGCCCAAATCAATTAATGTGCTGTTCCTCAAAGTTCACACTCCTTTAATATATCAGAACATAGGATTGAGTATGTTTAAGAAACTGTAGAAAATCTTGTTTGATTAAAGCAGAAAGAAAGGCAGAGAAGATGAGGGTGAAATGTGGGCTGATGCTTCATATAGTCTGTTCTATCTGACAGAAGTCACTGCCTTGGGACTTTTGTGTCTTGTTGTTTACCTCACATATCCTAGGGATATTCTAGATATGATTTATATTGGTTCTTCTATTATGAAAGGAGTAAGCTATACCTTCCTCTCTTGTAGTGAAATACCTACTAATTGTCGATATTCCAGATTGAGTGTATCCTTAAAGAAAAGACCCTGCTCTACATGGTTAAGTCACTTAACTTTTTCACTTACTAAGTCAGTTAAAACTACCTTTTAATGGTACTGAATGGGGCAGTTGATACCTGTGTCAGACAACTTCACAGCAATGTATAAGAAAATATGAAATTAAAGAGAAATTTCTTTGCAAACTTTGGAAGGAAGAAATTATCTAATTCCAATGACTTCTGTCTTCACCTCACTTGTAGCTCCGAGAAGCCTTCTTCAACAATGCCAACCGTCTCCTTCTCTACACTTCCCACTTGCTTCAGCAGTGTCATCATTCCCCAGTCACTGTGTGTACCTGTTGTTTCAAAAATCTCGTCACTGACCCTTGCCTCTGTTTTCTGGAGCTCCAGTCTATCTTCCCCTTCTTCTGGTGCTTAGAAAACCAGTGGCTGCCTGTTGCCAACAAAGTCAAGTATGAATAAGTTTATAGATTAACAGTCTAGGCTTTTAATGCATCACCAACCCACATTTAATCCTCATCTTTTCTTCTTTTCCTTCTTTAACCAAGGGAAATTTCTCATTGCTTCCTAAACATAACCAGACCATGTCCATATATTTCTTTTTCCTCCTTTCCATAATCTGGTATGTCCTTCCTTCCCTCCCTTATAAGTGATGCCTTGTTTTTAGGCTCCAGTTCAAATTCTGCTTCATTCATTCAAAAAATTAATTTACTGGGCACCTACTCTGCACCAGGCATGGATCTTAGTGCAAGGGATCCTGCAGGGAACATAAACCAAGGCTCTGCCTTCACAGAGCTCACATTCTGGTGGCAGGGGATCAACATAAAGCAAATAAAAATATGGTGTCTCATATTTTGATAAGGCTATGGGGAAAAAAAACCACGATGAGGGAAATTGCTTTTTTATACAGAGTGGTCATAGAAGGTTGATAGGTGACATCTTCTACCTGAAAAAAGTGAAGCTACAGTCCAAGTGAACATGAGGGGAAAGAACATTCCAGACAGAAGGAACAGCAAATGCAGAGGTCCTGAAGCAGAATGCCTGATGTGTCCCAAAAGCAATAGAAGGCCACAGTTTGGTAAGTGTAGCAGTGAACACTTTTTGAAGTTCTCTTCCTCCTTGTTTTCTAGTTCACTGAGAAAATAGAAGTGTGTGGAATCAATTGAAACTATGGAGGCATAAGAAATGTTGGAAGTTTGAGGAGAAAGGTGAAGGCATGAAACATGTAGCATAATGGCAGAGTGAATAGACTAGGGAAATATTGGGGGACCCATTTACAGTTCATAATCATGAATTTAAATGCCTTTGAACTGATCACCTCTTCCTCTGAATTGTCGTAGCAGTTACTGCCCATACTTCATTTGGCATGTGCCATCCACTACCTTCTACTATTGTGTTGGTGTCTGGCCTAACTTTCTAACTTATTGCTGTTGTTGTTTTTAAATGTATTATACCCCCACCTGGTATGCCTGCTTTGAGGCAACTTTCCATATGCACAAAACAGAAGAATAAATGAGGGTGTCATGGATGCTGTGTTGCCCTCTTCTCCCATCTTTCAGAAGAATGACTAGCACTCATTCCCTCAGGTGCTGGGAGTTATAGCAACTGATAGCATTCAATTCATCCTTCTCCAGGAATTGTCCTCAGGTGAAGAGACCTATCTTACCAACAGTGACAGCCTCTTCCTGAGAGCAGCCTGCATCTAATGACAAGTTTTTGAAAGGTTATAAAGGCCAGACACCTTGTCTTAATGCACGACATCTTAGTTCCAGAGCTCCCCTTTGAATCAACTGGGGCCATTGTTGTGATTGCTTCATAATTTAACCTCCCTTTGCCCCCTGCTTCCTTTACTTCCCTGTAGGTAAGCATCCACTAATAACTTCTGGCACACAGATCTCCATCTCAAGAGTTTTAATTCCAGGGAAGCTAACTGGTAACACCTTATATATAATATGTCTTTATCCCCTCTCGCTGCTTTCAAGTTTTTCTCTTTATCTTTGGTTTTCAGCAATAAGCCTAGGTATGACTGTGACTTTCTTTGTGTTTATATTTCTTGGGCTTCATTAAGTTTCTTGGAACTGTATGATTTCATTAAATTTGGGAAACTTTCGGCTATTATTTCTTTAAATATATTTTCTGCCCCAATCTCTCTCCCTGTGGGCCTCTAATTATATGTATATTAGACAATTTAATGTTGTTCCACAAGTCATTGAGGCCTTCTTCTTTTCTTTTTACCTCTCTGCTTCAATTTGAGTAGTTTCTATTGTACTGTCTTCAAATTCACTGATCTTTTCTTCCGCCGTATCACATCTGCTGTCAAGATCTGGTGAATTTTTCATATCATATACTATATTTCTCAGTTCAACAATTTCCATTTAGCTATTTTTGTCTTCCTACTACATAGGGTTTAATTTGCTTTTCTTTTTCTAGCTTTTAAAGTGAAAACTTAGATTACTAATGTTAAGCCTTTCTTCTTACCTAATATAAAAATTTTAAGCTATAAATTTCTGTCTAAGTACCACTTTAGCTGCATCCCACAAATTTTGATGGTAATTTTCATTATCATTCACCTCAAAATATTTTCTAATTTACCTTGTTATTCTTTCTTTTATTGACTATTTAGAAGTATATTATTTATTTCCAAATATTTGAGACTTCTGTAGATATCTTGTTGCAAATTTCTAATTTAATTCCGTTGTGCTCAGAGAGCATGCCATAAGATATAAGTCTTTGGAAAGTCATTGAAACTTTTTTATGAATAAGCATGTGGTCTATCTAAGTGAACATTATTTATGCACTTCTACAAACATGTAATCCACAGTTGGTAGGTGTAATTCCTATAAATGTCAATTAGAAGGCAGTTGTTAGTGTTCTACAGATCTTCTGTATGTTTACTGATGTTTTTGTGTAGTTGTCTGATTAACTACTGAGTGTTAAAGATCGCCAGCTATGATCATTGATTGTCTCTTTTAGTTCTGTCATTCCTGAGGTATTTTGAAACTCTACTATAAGGTACATATGTGTTTATTATTGTTATATACTTCTGGTTTATTAATCCTTATATCATTAGTAAATGTGTCTCTTAATCCCTAGTAATGGTCCTTGTATCAGAATCTGTTAATCTATTCATATAGCCATTCAAGCTTTCTTATGATTATTGTCTTCATTATATCTTTTTTCCATCCTTTAGCTGTCAATTTATTTTTGTCGTTCTATTTAAAGTGCATCTCTTGAAAACAGAGTGTAATGGAGTCTTGCTCTTTTAATCCAGTCTGACAGTCTTCGCCTTTCAACTTGAAGAGTTTAGTCTATTTAAATTTAATGTAAAGATTATATTTGTCTGCTATTTTAATTTTGGGTTTTTGTTTCTGTTTTTACACCTGTATTTTGCTTCTCTATTCCTCCGTCCCTGTCTTCTTTGGGATTATTGGAATATTTTTTAACATTTATTTTTATTCTTCCATTGCATTTTTAGCTATATCTCTGCTTAATTTTTTTAGTAGTAGCTGTAGGGATTACAGAATATATCTTTACTTATCACAATGTGATTAGAATATTTTAATACTTAACATAAAATACAGGAACCTTGAAATGCTGTAGCTCGATTTACTAATTTCAAATCATTTAGTTCTTTTCATAGTTCCCATTTCTCTATTGGGTATGCCCTCAAATAGTTTTATTAGGTCTATCCTTTCCTTTAAAGCCTTAAATATAGTTTTAAAATAAATGTTTTAAATTCCTTGTCTGCTAATCCAGTATCTCTGTCATCTGTGAGTCTCTTTCTGTCAGTTGCTTCCTGGTTATAAGTCACATTTTCCGACTCCACATATCTAGAAACTTGATTGTATGCTGGGCATTGTGGATGCATCTGGATTTTCTTGTCTTCCTTTAGAGACGTTTGAGTTTTGTTCTGAGCGGGCTATTAATTTACTGTTAAATCAGCTACACATTTTTGAAGCTTACTTTTCAACTTTTTCAGGCTTTGAATCCCTGCGCCTACATACACAGCTTGGTGACCTCATTGAATACCCAGGGTGTTTGCCAGGTCCCTCCACTCTAGCTGGTTAGCATTCCCATGTCTTCCGGCACTCTGCAACCTCCAAAATCTCCACTTATCTCACAGCTCCCCAGCAGCTTTTCTCTGCCAGGCCTCTGTAGTCTTGCTTGCATATATGCAGCTGAGTATTTGGCTAAAAACTTCAGGGGACCCTTAGGTTTAGATTTAGATTCCTAGAGCTCCTTCTCAACTCAGCTTCCTCCTCTTCAAATTCTACCCACTGCCTAGCCCCAAATTCCTATCTCCAATTCTTCAGCTCAGCAAAGCTGCCATGCTCTGCTTGGGGCTTTCCTCCCTGTGCCACAATCCAAAAAGTGCCTCCAGGTTAGAACTCCAGGGAAATCATGGCACTCACTTTGTGTGTTTCTCTTCTGTGAAGGATTGCCATCCTGCCTTGCCACTTGTCCAGTTTGGAAGTAACTGTTATATATATTTTGGCTGACTTTATATTATGATAGGAGAACTGATCTAATCTGATACCATTGCTTAATAATGGCAAAATTTGGAAGTCTCTAGTTTGCCTTGCCCCCCCACAACCTTTTTTTAGATATAATAAACAAGAGCTTAATATATTAATCTCACTGTTTCCATCTTCTCACTTCACTTCCTGCCCTCCACCTCCCAGCAACCCAGTTCTACAAAGAGAAATGGTCCAAAAACTTCTCTTTTATAAGGCAAATTGGTGTCTAAAAGAGGTAGAGTACAGCCCCGGCGACTGCACTCTGTGTCCTTTGGTGTGTAATTGCATTGGTGCCTTGTATTGGGTTTTGTTAGTTTCAGGGTTAAACTTGCTGTTCCAGTTGATTTATATTCCTCTTGTTATCAGGTAATCATTTTAGTTCTAACTAGTCATCAAGGTGGGCAGGAATATGGGAACTGAAAATGTTCCAGCACTCATGGCTCTGACAGAAAGTTATCAAGTACCCTGCCCTCAGAGGAGCACTTTGTCTTAATTGCTACCCCACAGTAGAATCCATAAACATAACTATTTGGCTTTCTTAAGTAGACAACAATCAGTTAAATAATCAAAGGGTAACAAGCCTTAATTGCATATATGAAATGAATGTTTTCCCTGTTTTCATTTTTTTTAAGTAAGGCCAATGATAAGACAAAGAGGGATTTCTGACAATAAAAACAGAAAATTGTCACTTCACTAAGAAGCTTTCTCTGCAACTCTACTTCCCACAAAAATAAATTTTTCTAGATTTCTTTAGATCTTCCTTTCCTGACAAAAAGAAAAAGCAAGAATGGAATGACCATAACATACCATGTAGCAAAAGTCCAAGTTTGTGTCAGACAGTGCCCTCTGGAAGGAAAAAGGTTGGGGGGTCCCAGCCCAGTTGTCATCCATTTCATTTCCCTGTACTGTCAGTTTTCATTTCTGTTTATAATGGTCATAATCTATGTCCTAACATCTCCAGATAGTGCTGACTATAGAGAATGCATCCATTACACTGAGGGTGGCAACATCCAGCAATTATTTTTTAATCTGAGAATTTGAGCTTCCTATACCCATGAGGCAGTTACACTAAAATGACCAGTCCTTTGTAACAATGATAGTAATCCCTGTCAAAATAATAGACAGGTTTGAATGGTTATGACCAAAGAACTACATTAGTTATTTAACTACACTCTGCAGTTGCCTATTCAGTTTTTGAAAAATCCATTTTTTTTAGATATAGTGAGATCATTTGCTAACACGATTTTTCCCTGGTTGTTTCATAACCCTTGCAGAGTTGGATAGGCAAGGAGTAGCCAAGCATGAACAGGTACAGTGTACAGGTATCAGAGACCTTAAGCCAATTTGGGGATATTTCTTTTTGTAAGGGAACAAAATGGGTAGACAAAACCAAAAATACTGTGTTCCTTTGTATAACACAGCATTATGTGACACTAACCCTGTGGATGGCCCCACCAAGGATACGTGGAGGGTGTTCAGACAGATGCACTAGGAGCCCCCCGGCATACTGGCAGCTCAGACTGTCCGAGGGAGTCCGGAGTACCGCGCACATTCATAGTGTGTTGTGTTTGTCACAAACATGGTATAGTGGACTTTAGGATTAGTCCCATTATCAGAAGCTGACTTGTCTAGTGCAAATGATATTTTCACATGTCTAAACCTCAGTTTCCTCCCACATAAATGAAAGACAATGAAGTCTACATCATTGGGCTAATGTACTCATTGAACCCAAAAGTAGCTAGAATAAGGCCAGAGCCTAAAGAAACTCAGGAAACATGTGTTTTCTCCATTTCCCTCTCCTCCCCTCCTCTTCTCTCCCCTCTTCTCCACTCCTCTCACAAGAGCTTTGTGAGGTAGGCTATGCAGCTACTTCTGTTTTATAGATGAGAAAACTGACACCAAGAATATCAACACAACTAATTAATGTAACTAATTAGTGTCAGAGCCAAGTCCAGAGCTTTTTCATGAGCACCTAGTGTGTACAAAACTATCTTCTCATTGTGTGTGAGGTTCCTCACTGCAGAACCTGGCTTGGTTCTTTTCTTAACGTAGTTGGCTGTCACTGGCTTTGTTCAGCCCAGCCTTCCAAAACGCATTTCTAGGCATGACACTAATAGCGGTACTCATTGTCATCAGCTGCTTTCTCTCCTGGGCCTTTTGTTGAGATTTAATAGACCTGATGAGATAATTTCTTTACTTAGAAAGCAGAATCATGAAGGGTTCCCAGAAAGAGGTCAAAGGCCATTAGGATGTCAAGAGGATGGCTTAGGCATACTGCCCCCCAGCTGGTCGAGGTCTGCTCCACAGACAACCCTTGGGCCTCTTGAAAATGACTTTCTGTCAGGCTTCTTCCAGACTGATAGCACAAGCATGGCACATGAGAGAAGCCTCTGGAACGGGACTGCCCGCATTCACAGATGGGCTTTACCACCAGCCAGAGTGGCCTTGGACGCAGCACTGAACCCCAGGATGTTTCTTCGACTGTAACCTAAGAGTAACAGAAGTACTGCCCTCATAGGGTTCTCGGGATGATGAAATGACGTGATTCGTGTGCAGCGCTTGGGCAGTTCCTCCAGCAGTAGCTCTGTGACTCAGCTGCCGTGGTGGTAGCTGTTATTCCTTTCATATCTAGAAGACATAAGCCAGTATTTTCTCCCTATTGCTGTGAAAATTCACTGTGTTGTTTCTTTTTAATTGTGGTATTGAAGGTTTTTATGGATGTTTTTAATGGATTTTTTAATGGATATTTTCTATGTCTTTTATGGATATTTTTCTGGTCAGCCTTTCACAGTCTCCGTCTCCAGCCTCCAGCACTCTCTTCCCTTAGAAGTGCTCATTCTGAGCTGTGATCACTACGCTAAGGGAAATCTCTGGAAGATACACTGCCAGGTGTTGCCCTCCTCTCTCCAGTCAGCTTAGCAATGTGCCTGTTAGTTCATAATTTCATGAGCTAATTCATTGTTAGCTGTGACCTGTTGGGAGTTTGGAGACATTAGGAAATGAGGGTATGTAAGAGGTCAGGTGCTGCCTGAGAGCAAACCGTGTTGTGGGTGGGAATTTTAGGAAAGGTGTTTTCTGTTTGTAGGGGAGGAAGTGTGGCTTCACTCTTATATCTGAAGCCAATGTTCCATATTAGGTAAAAGTGTTAAATGTTAAGGTCCTCTAGTTTGAAGCAGCTTAGGTGGTAGCAAAGTCAAAACCGAGGCCTATACCAGATACAGAAAAATACTGGAAAGTGTGGCCAACAGCAGGCAGGGAGAAAGGTGGGAAAGAGTTCTCATTCCACTCATCCAACTCCAGCTTTACCCCATGCCCACCAGCATACTACAGAAATGCCTTGAAAGGGTCCTGGGATGCAGAAGAGACAAATGATCATGTTGCAGAATTGTATCAAGTGTCCCGTGTCTCTCATAAACTGGGTTTGACCTTCTCATGTGCTACCGTAGGGAAAACAATTAGGAAAGGAAATGGGGTTTTGATTTGGGGACCTTATTTATTATGGAGAATAAGAAATGAACAAGCCAAGCTCAGTCTTCTGTGACTGTCACTGTCTTTGTATATCATCCCTGTTCCTAGGAACGCAGCCTCAGGGTGGCTCATGGTGGTTTTCCTATAGCCAGGCTTGATGTGCTGGTTGAGAGGTCTGTGGATCCTGAAAGCCCGGTTTGTTTTCTTCCTTCCAGCAGATGTCATTACAACTCTCACTCCCACCACATCTGTGGGTCGCTGAGCTTTGAAATGTGCTGGCGTACTATGTTAGCCCAGTGTTCCTTCCCCTGGGGCTCCCTAGATCATCAGGACCTCATTTTCCACCGGATTTACTTTAATGCTGAGTATTACAAGGTCATTTCCAGAGCTGTTACTGTTTCTTCCTGTAATGTTCTGCTATAGTTTAATTTTCAGCTCTCATTACTGGACTTCATTACATGGGAAGAAAGAAATTTGCTATAGCAGATAGCATCAAATATCTTTTTCCTTCTAACTGGAAAATCACTCCTAATCAATTCTATACTGGTGAGTTAGATGGTCTGGAAATACTGGGAAGGGTGCTTTGTGTTTATAGATTTGCCACATTGGGATTGTGTTCGAATTTTGTTGCTGTCTCTTATTTTGTGCATGTCACTGATTTGGCAAATCAGTTCTCTGTGCAGCCTCTTAGAATCTGTTCTCTCCAGGGCTGTCGTAGGTCTTTGGAAAGTTCCTCTAGTGCCTCTAGCTGGTTGCCCTAGTTTGCCTCTGATTATACAGTAAAAGCCATGATTAGCTTCAGCAAACATTACTATCTTACTTGAAACTTCCATGTCCTAAATGCCTAGTATCTCATAGTAACCGTCCCTGGAAGGTGGAATGTGGCTCGAGGTAGCACTGTCCTTTGATATATCGAAACATAGGCCCAGAGGAGCAGCGTGACCTGCTCAGGTTATACAGGGATCTGTGACAGGCCTAGAGCTCAGCTCTCCTGAATCTCAGCCCATTTTTCTCTCTTCCACAGTGCTTCTCTCGGACTATGTATAAACATAGTCACAGTAACTGCCACTGTTTACTAAACATCAAATAAGCACCAGACCTATATGTTATCACTAATCTTCACAACAGTTCTGCAAAGTAGTGTTTACAGATAAAGAAACAGACTGCAAGAAGTTCAAGAACAGCCAGAGCCTCTCAGCTAGTTGTTGCAGAATCCAGACGGAGGCCAGCTCTTTCAGAAGCCCTGCCCTGTGCCCTTCCTACCGCATTGCAGAGGGCTAGTGAATATGTAAACATGGGAAATCTGCTTTCTTGCCCTTCCCATCCCTTCATCCATTTGATCAGCAGATAATTATTTCACAGCTGCTCTGAGCCAAGCACAGTGCTGGGCACCAGTGAACAAGAGACGGAGGCTCAGGGAGCTCTCATATGCATGCAGCGTTCCCTCTGTAAACCCTGTTCTCTCTCTTCTGCAATATCCTCCATCCCTTTAATTGCCAGGTTGGCCTATTTTGTTTGCACTAGGCTTTGATATCTCCTTCCCTTCTATTTCAGTGGCCATGTTAATAACCCTTAATGAGAATGTGAGTCCTGGGCATTTACTGCATGTTCCACGTGCATTACCTTTTTAATCTTCTAGCCACTTCAGGTGACACAGCCATTATCATAATCCCCATGTTACAAACTGCAGCAAAACAAAAAACCCACTTAGCTCAGAGAATCGGGAATTTGCCTCCGACTGTAGTGCCAGTGATTGCTGACTCCAGGGTTTGGGCTTAGGCAGACAGACTGTAGGATGCAGGCTCTTCACCCACAGGCTGCTGCAGTGTCATGGGTACCTGGGGAGCAGGCCCTGCCCCCTCAGCAGGCCTCTGTCACACTGAATGGAGGGCTGTGCACAAGGAGAGGCTTTTTGCCACAAATCCCGCATGCTTGGTAAATTTTCCTACCTTCCTAAAAGGATTGGTGCTTGTGTTTTCTGATATTTTAAAAATAATTTTTTTCCCAAAAGTCAATTAAGTAAAATGAAATAGATATTTTCACTGAGATACAGGACAAACATGCCAGAAATCACAAAGGATCTTTAAAAGTACAGCTTCTTGGAAATAAGAAGACAGATGCCAGTGACTACTCGCTGGGCCAGGGGAGCAGGCTGCTGCCTGATCTCAGACCTAAAGTGGACAGTTTGTAATAAAAGGGGGAGACAGATAAACAGATAATGACAGGACAGTGAGAGCAGCAATGTGGTTATGTAGGGTCTTGTGGAAGTGGGTCTGCTGAAAGGACTGGGGCACTCAGAGCAGGCACTCTGGAGAGGGTGTCAGAGCTGAGACTGCACCGGGGTGCAGGCCAGACCCAAAATGTAATTTCAGGGACATCTTAGTTGTTTATGTAGGTAATGTGAGAGCATGCTTCGAACACAGCCTGCCCTGGCAAATGGACAACATATGGTTATTATACTTCAGTAAACCAGTCAAGCTTTGCTCATCAACACTGGAGAAGGTGGAATCTTTTGTGGGATTTTAATATCTCAGAATCTGCGAGGCATTAAACTCTTGACACTTTGATCTTTGTACGACAGGCCTGATATGTAGGGGTTCTGGAAATTTCTTGTTGAACCACAAAACTGGATTCCAGTTCATGAGGCCTGGAGGTGATAGGACAGGAGCCTACATAGTAGGGCATAAATGTCTTCTGTGGACAAGCTGCCTTACCAGGGGCTCTGTTCCCCCCATCTCATCCTACCGTACACAGAACCATGGAGAATAATACAGAAATCTTCGCCTTAGTGACTATAGTCATTCCCTGTATGCTTCCTTTTTAAAAATACACTTGGCTTATTCCAGAAAGGATTTTAAGACAGGTGAGCATCTACTTGGTCCTAGGCATGTCTACAACCAGCTCTCATTTCATCAATGACTTGTCTTCAGACACTTTACCGCAAAAGCAGTGTGACCTGGCCAGGAAAGGGAATCACCGCCCTGCAGTGACCGAGCGTCCAGAGGGCCTCAGGGCAGCCCCAGCGGCTGCTCCGTAATTTGATGTCTGGCTGTCCAGGATGATGGCTTGTACTATAAGAAAGGACCATCCCCTCCAGTTACTTCACACCCATGGAACAACCACATTTTCCCATTTCTGAATGATGTTGTTGGGAGTGTCTCCAAGGAGTTTAAGGGCCTAGAGGAGGAGTAAGACAACAAGCCCCCTCTACACATGTATCTGGCATGTCCTGTTTTAAATTATGGGTCAACGTATGTGTGCATGTGCATGCGTGTGTGTGCATGCTTACCTACTTGTGACTCCAGGTTCTCTCCCAACAGAGGGGGTCCAGGGTTTATAAGGCAGAGGCCCTGGTTATGCCCTTTAATTGGTTGTGAATTTTTTTATTTATATTGGGCAAGTCTTACCTTCTCTAGCTTCCCTAACACAATCCTGTTCACTTATTTAGTAAAATAGGTATAGGATTTACAATTCAATAAGATTCCAAATGAATTATGTGGCAGGAGCATTCTTACCTATTGAATTTTCTTTTTTTTTTTTTTCTAACCCAAAGGGATTTTTTTTTTTTTTTGAGAGGGCATATCTTATATTTATTGATCAAATTGTTCTTAACAACAATAAAATTCTGTATAGGGGACTCAATGCAAAATCATTAATCAACCCAAGCCTAATTCTCAACAGTCTCCAATCTTCTAAAGTATAATGAACAAGTTCTTACATGGTGAACAAATTCTTACATAGTGAATAAGTTCTTACATGGTGAACAGTACAAGAAACTTTCGGTTTTGCTCATGCATTATGAACCATAAACAATCAGGTCAAATATGAATATTCGTTTGATTTTTATACTTGATATAAATGTGGATCCCACATTTCTCCCTTTATTATTATTTTTATTTTTTTTAATAAAATGCTGAAGTGGTAGGTAGATGTAAGATAAAGGTAGAAAACTTAGTTTAGTTTTGTAAGAGAGCAAATGTAGATGATCAGGTGTGTGCCTGTAGACTATGTGTTAATCCAAGCTAGACAAGGGCAACAAAACATCCACGGATGGAGAAAATTTCTCTCAAAACATGGGGGGAGAGGTTCCAAGCCTCACCTCTGTTGATCCCAATTTCTCACCTGATGGTGAATTTTCTTTTTTTTACCCAAGGGTTGCTCATATGCATCTCAACTCACTAAGTGTTGAAAACAACATTCCTAGTTGGGGTACCTTAGGAGACCCACTGCTCCTGGTTTATGCCAGTGGTACTAAAGGGATTCAGGAAACCGGTGGCCGGGCCATGTTGCTCCATTAGGTTTCTCAGCTATCTGAGAATCATCCCTTCTCCTCAGATGAATTTGCTGTGTATTTAGTATCCTTTATATTCATGCCAAGAGGATTCATAATTATATTTTTTGTCTTTTTGCTTTGTTTGAATCAGTATTTCTCAGACCTTCAGATCACCTTTAGCCTGGATCTCCCTTGTGTATTTTACTTAGTTTCTAACAGAAGTGATACTCCATCCACTTTCTCTCCAAAAAGTATGATCATTTTTTCTACCTTATTATACTGAGAAAAACAATTTTTAAGTGTCAAGGCAACTTTAAACATTCTCAGATTAGAGAATGCTCTCACCATTTGTCCAGCAGACCCAGAGACATGAGTCTAACAGAATGAAAAGCAGAGCCCCTGGGGGGGGCCACTTGTCTTCACTGGCTGGCTGCTGTTTCGGAGCATCCGCCCTCCTCAGGATTTCCAGTGAGTGGCTCTCACCCTCAGCCTCCCGCCCACCCCACCCCACCCTGCTGCTGAGAGCATCAGGAACTGAGTCAGCTGTGCCCTGGGCTGGTCCCCAGCACCTTGATGCCACCTTTGGGGCACCACCATGGGATTCCAGAACCCCGTGAGGTGTGAGCCTCCTCAGAGGCAGCTGCTTTCTGGGTCTCAGTGCAGAGCCTTTTCATCTAGTTAGGAGAGGAAGCTGGGCAGTGGCTCCATACAAGGCTGGCATGATTTGATTCCAGGGTGGTGCTTGTTTCCATTTTCTCTTAGCTCTTGGTAGGACAACCCCTAAGCATAGTGCACATTTTCAGTAAAAGCAGCAGAGTCCTTCCTGAAGACAAATTAAATTTATAAAACCTCATACAGGTTTTTTTTAAAGTTCAAACCCTTCTTGGGGAAAAGGACACAACAGTGCCTTTCTCAGAGTGGTGCCAATGTTGACACCCAGACCCTTCAGCGCTGAAGCCCTTCTCTTCAGGTACATTCATGTGTATTTAGTATCCTTTTTATTCATTGCCAGGAGGGTTTATAATACAGAGCAAAGAAAGACATGTTTTTACTAGAGTTAAACATTAAAACACTTTTGAAATCAACATTTAATTAAGGGTATCCCTAAACTGTAGTAACAAAAGCTAGCATATACTGAGCCCTTGGGGAGTGCCAGGCAAGTTAAAGACATTTTAAATATGTATATCATCTACTTTAACTGCCTAAGAGAAGCACTGTCCCCTCTCACAGGGGAGGCAGTTGAGGCTCCAAGGAGGTGCCCTGAGGTCACATAGCAGGTTAGCGTCAGAACTGGCTTTCCATTTTCTTCTGACTCATAGGCTGATAGCTGTGCTACCCAAGATCCCATTTTTTCCCTCCAGGTATGAGTTGTATCAGATCAGTACTGGCACATCCAGCACATAAAGAGGTAGAACAGAGACTGGAAAATAAGGTAGACTCCACGTCTTCCAACAAGCAGATTAACCGTGCAGACTCACAGGTGGCTGCCGGCTTTATCACGAGACAGGGAAGTGACATGATTTTTCACATAAAATGCATCACCTGCTACTGCTACAGAGAAGGGGCATCTTTGCTGGCCATATTCAGTGACAGATGTGGGAATGCATGGCTGGATGGAGCTGAACTGCTCTGCACAGTGAAGAAGCAGCGAGCCCAAGAAGCCCTAAGGGAGCTCATGGGAGTGGGGGGCCAATGAAGAGGCCAGCAGGGGGCCGGCACCGAGGCACTTCAGAGGGATGTCCCCATTTTTAATCACCCTTCAGTAAAATCTCTCTCACTAATCACTGGGAGTATGGATTTTCTCCAGAGGAATGAAGGAAGCACCACAGCTTGTTTCACCCGTGGCCAAGTACAGAGGCTGCCCAGGAGTGTTACTAATCTTACTGTTTTTTTTCTTTCTCAGGCAACCTCAGAGCCTGTTCTGGATCCACAGCAAATCCAAGCATTTGATCAGCTTTGCCGTCTGTACCGAGGAAGTTCCAGGGTAATGTGTGATTTTCCCTGTTTATAATTACTGTTTTAGAAATGCAGCCTCAAGTCCCCACTCAGTCTGTAAAGTGCCCTGGCCCCTGGGAACACTCAGAATTTGGCAAAGGATGCAGAGGAAATGGAAGTGTCCCTTACCTGCCATGGGCTGTGAGGACACAGAAGGGCATCTGTGTTTGTACTACCTCCAAAAGAGCAAGGATAAGCCTAATTGCTCATCTGGAGGCCTTTGTTTATATTGATGATTACTAAGTCTGCCCTAAACCCCAGACTCTGCTACACATCTGCATTGGTTGAATTTGCTTTGGCCACGAAAGACAAATCCTAAGTCATATCAGCCTGACCATGATAGAAGTACAAATACAGGCAGCCCAGGGTACCTTCCATGAACCTCTCTCCAGAATCTTCTATGTCATCTTTAACATACGGCTTAAACTAACATGCTTCAACATGGTTGCTCCAGCTCCAGCCATCACATCTGCATTCCAGCTAGCAAGATGGAGGAAAAGGAGGAAGAGCATAAGCCCTCTATTTAAGGACATTTCATAGGGGTTCTTCCACTTCTTCTTACCTCCAATGTCCAGAATTTAGATATACAACCACACCTAACTGCAGTGGAGACTGGGAAAATTGGTTTTTACTCCAAAGCTATGGGCTGAAACTATTGGTGTTCTTTTACTATAGAAAAATACAGATTTTGGAGGGCAGTGAGCAGGCATGCCCCAACATCAGTCTGGGTGGCCTCCAGGCACTTTGGAAGTATACCCATTAACTTCTCAACCTGCTCTTCTGTGCCTAGTGCCTGTCTGTGGGTGGCACCATCTCTCACCCAGAGCAGAAACCTGGCAGCACCCTGGGCTCACCCTTCCACTCTGTCCACTCACTAGGGAGAGCCTGTGGGCATTTTCTCTACCTCTCCTCCCCTTGCCCTCCGAACTCTCTCTCACAGAGGCCACTGCAGGTCTTCCTTCCCTCCTCCGTGCTGCTGCTGGGTACTGTTTCCAAAACCAAATGTCATGTTATCCACTTGCTAAGAACACCTTCCTGGATCTCTATCCCTTGAAGGTCGAGTCCAAACTCTCCCACCTCCTCCACTCCCCAAGTCACACCTAAGTCCCAGGCAGGCCGCATTTGTTTCATCTTCAGTCTGCACAAACTGCTTCCATGCTGTGCTTCTATGCCTTTACTCCCTTCTCCCACGCTGTTCTGAGGCAAATACCTGCTAGCTTCCTTGGCAGCTCAGAGGAAAAATGGTGTTCGCTCCTTAAGAGGTGGTTTAGGCGGAGGTTTTTATCCCAGGAGATATCTCCAGGGACCTCTTGCATGTGGCTGCAGCTTTATTGCACTGCACAGTTTTCATCCCTTCCCAACTTCAGCCAAGTTCTGCCCCAGGAGTTGGGTTTCTGGACTTGTAAGGAAGTTTTGCTACAAGTTGTTGAGGTATTATTCATGATGCATCAATTTTCAGATCACTAACTTACAGAAGTAGAACACAAGAATGCCTCTTTTCTTTAAAACAGGAAATACTTTTTGTCGTTGGTCTTTCTACCTCCCAGTGTCTGAACGTGAAAGAACTTTGAGTTTATGTAGCATCTGCTACCTCTTCTGTTCATAGCACTATATGTAATCGTTCTTGTGGAGGATAAGCTGATGGGCAGCTGAGAGGCATACAGAAGACAGGAAATGGTACAGGGTGGGGCCCAGGCAGAACAAGGGATGTGTCTCTCTAGCCTGCTTACATGGCAGTGGAAGTCCCTGGCAGGACTGCTTGAGCAAGGGAACTGCTGTTTGTCCTGGGCCAGCTAAGTAACTTGCAATTGGAGCTTCTGAGCCAGTGTTATGTCTGTAGTCAAATTCACAATTTATGTTGCTGAGCAGGGAGCTGGATTATTTTAGATAAACTGGCACTTTGAACATAGGGCCCTTCAGGCATCTTCCCATTTATCAGAACTACTGGTAATGAGTTTTCAATAGAAGTTATAAATGGACACAGGTAAGCCTTGTGCCATTATTGCCTGGACAAATGTAGAACCCCTTGCCAGAGGCAGGAGAACAGCTACATGACAAGAGCTCCTGGCAGGGAAGGTAGGTAGAGGACAGGTGACAAACAGGTTGTCTCCAGCAGAGGCAGAAGTGTAGGCAGCTCAGCTGAGTGGAAATGGCCATATGGACCTGTTTGAATCCCACTCTCCACTGGGTGATTTAAGGCAACTTACTTAGTTTCTCAAGGCTCTGGGTTTTTTACCCAGAGGGTTGTTGTGGAGGATTAGAAATATACCCACGTAGAAGACCTAGCCTAGTGCCTGGCACCTAGAAGACACTCACTACAGTTACCTGGGGCTCTTAGAAGGACCCACAGACTTCTGGCCTGGAGCCTACAACAGACAGGATTGCCTCGCTATGTCTGATGACTCGTTCCTCACAGCTGCCCTCTCTAGCTGAAGGACCCTGGGTGTGGAATTCTTCTCTTCTCTGACCTTCAAGGGCATCTTAAGAGCTGGGCTGCCATTCACCTGCCATTCTCTGTCCTTGGCAGGTCCTCCAGAACTGAGCCACTAACAGAGTGAGAGTGTTCCTGGTGCCATCGGTGGAAACAGGAAGCAAGGAGGACTCTTAGAGGAGAGGGTGGAGTCTGTGAGTTTCCCTTGGAGCCCTGGAGTTGGAAGTATAGCTGGGCATCCATTTGGAGCTATCCAGGTTGCAGGAGGTCAGAGCAGTGTTCCTAACTCAGGATCATTAGCCCTAGGAGAGCTTACCAAGAGGGAGAGTGTGGAATGAGACGAGCCGAGTCCCAGCTGATGTCTAACCCCTCCTTTGCAGCTGGCTCTCCTCACGGAACTCTCCCAGAACCGCAGCAGCGAGAGCTACCGGCCATTCCGTGGCTCCCAGAGTGGCCCTGCTTTCAACAGCATCTTCCAGAATGAGAACTTCCAGCTGCAGCTCGTTCCACCCCCTGTAACTGAGGACTGAATCGGCTCTGGGGCCTGACTCCAGAGACCAGAGACTAAGCCAAGGCAACTGGGGGGAGGGAGGAGCCCTCACTGAGCAAAGGCTTTGGCTTCTGTGCCTCATGGCCTCCATACCACTGATCTCAAGGGAGACTCCCTCTCTTCTTTGGTGTTGCCACAGCACCAGTTCAACGACTGGTTGATTTTGTTTTGCTTATTAAAGGAATGCCACATGCCTCTGTCCGGCTTTTTAAGAAAATGCACTTTGCCTGTTGGATAACATGGAGAGAGACTTTAACTTCTGAGGCTGCTCTTGGAAACTGGTCAGCCAGCCTGTGGTATAACTGAAACCTGCCCTGGACAGAGCAAAGACCTGCAGGGGCTGGGACATCCCCCTTCTGATAGGTTTGCATTAGAACCATTTGAGTGTTTAAAACTGCCCTTTTCTAACAAATAAATGCTTCTGTGTCAAGTCATACATACATTTAGAACCCTGGTTGCCACAATTCAGTTTTATTGGCTCAAAATCAAGGACCCTGATGTGGCAAACTTACCTTTATTCAAATAAGCAGCTCCATCCAGAGCAGCCTGACCATTCAAGTGCTTCCATGACAGGGTCTAGATTTCCAGACCTGTATTTTCACATTTCTTGGTCCTGGGACTTTGTACATCATTGAACCAGCAAGCACAGGAGATCACCACCTGCAGAGACTAGGTTTCCACCTCCCAGGCTGGGGTGCTCCTTTGCACTCAGGAATGATCCAACTGTTATAGACTGACGTATACTAACCAAGCCCACAGGGAATAGATGCATGAACTAGACGCAAATATAGTGACTTTCAATGGAAAATAGATCCCACTGCTGCTACATACTAGCTGTGATCTCTGAGCTTCAATTTCTTGTAAAAGCCACTATAAAGACTAAATGAGACAATAAATGTAAACATTTAGCACTGTGCATGCACATGGCAAATGCCCCCAAAATGCTAGCTTAGCTTTTATTATATAACTCCTTCCAAGAAGTGGCTGGACAAGACATGTGAGAAGGTCAATGGAGGGAAGTGGTTGAGCATTAACTGATCACTAGTCAGATGTTCTTTGTAAATACGTAAGACAGTCCAAACCCCATTTTTATGGATGAGGAAGCTGAGGTTCAGGCATGATAAATAATTTAACCAAAGCAACCCACTTGAAAAGTAGCAGAGCGGAGGTGGGTTCAAGATGGTGGTGTAGCAAGATCCTCAGCTCACCTCTTCCCATGGACACAAGTCTACAAATAATTCCCTCTGAAAGGGACCTGAAAAATTAAATAAACAGAACCTCCACAATAAAGGATAAAAAGACAGCATCAAGATGGGCAAGAAAGGCCAAGAAACATGGACTCACTAGGGATTATAAAAAAAAAATACACCCCAGCCATAGCACATCACAATCAGGAGGGATCTCAAGGGTATGGAACTGTTCCCTGAAGAGCAAGGGATGCGAGTGCCACATTAGGCACCCCAACCCTTAGATCCTCCATAGGAAAGACAAGCCCCCAAAACACTGAGCTTTGAAAATCAATGGGGATTATATCCATGTAAACTGTAGGGAGCAGAAAAATCCACTCTTTTAAATGGCTCACATGCAGACTCACTCAACTCAAAACCAGCACAAAAACACCAGTTGAAAAGTGCATAGACCACATGTAAAGAAGACCCATCTACTAACATTAAAGCATCTCCCAGAGAGGGAAGCAACGTCTCCCCAGGAACTGAGACACTGCTGGGAGCCATTTGTGTAAACTCAGTCTACCTTATACCTGGGCTGGCAGGTGCCATTTTGGAATTTCCCCCTGACGTGCTAGAAGTAGTGGGTACACCCCACTGAGAGCCCTGCCTGCCAGTGCACTGCGGCAGTCATGGACATGCCCCAGAGCCAAGCCAGGGGATAGCCCTGCCCACCACATACCACAGCAGCTGCAGCTGCATCCTACAGCCTTGGTGAGCACCAGCTCCAACCGCCAACGTGCCACAGCTACAGCCCTGCCACAATGGGAAGGCACACAGCTCATGTAGGGGACACTCCTTGAGGGCCTGGCTCTGGTGACCAGGGTGTATTGTTCTTCTGGGCCCCACAGGACATCTACATAAGGCCACCCCTTCAAGACTGGAAGAGGTAGCTGACTTACCTGATACACAGAAAGAGTTAGGTAAAATGAGACAGAAGAATATGTGCCGAACAAAAGAACAGGACAAAACCTCAGAAAAAGAATTAAATAAAATGGAAATAAGCAATCTACCTGATAAAGAGTTCAAGGTAATGGTCATATGATGCCTCACTGAATTCAGGAGAAGAATGGATGAACACAATGAGAACTTAATAGAGATAGAAAGTATAAGAAAATGCCAAACAAGTTATAAGAATGAAAAATACACTAGGGTTCAACCGCAGACTGGATAAAATAGAACAAATCAGTGAGCTGAAAGACGCAGCGATGGGACTCACCCAGACAGAGCAGCAAAATGAAAAAAAAAATTAAGGTAACTGAAGATATACTTTACTTGGAACAAAATCAAGCAGAATAACATTATAGGGATAGGGATCCCTGGAGAAGAGAAAGGGCCAAAAAAACACAATTATTTGAAGAAATCATGCCTGAAAACTCCCTAATCTGAGACAGGGAGAAGTTCCAAATAAGATACATCCAGAGATTGACACCAAGACATATTGTAATTAAAATAGTGAAAGTTAAGGATGGAAAGAGAATCCTAAAAGCAGCGAGAGCAACAACTTACTATGTACAGGGGAAACCCCATAAGGCTCTCAGCTGGTTTTTTCAACAGAAACTTTACAGACCAGGAGTGGCATGACTTATCCAAAGTGCTGAAAGGAGAAAACTTCTAACCAAGTATTCTCTACCCAGCAAGATTGTCATTCAGAACTGAAGAAGAGATTAAGAGCTTTCCAGACAAGCAAAAGCTAAGGAGTTCTTCACCACAAACCAGATTTATAAGAAATATTAAAGGGGCTTCTTAAAGCTGAAAAGAAATGACACTAATTAATAATAAGAAAACATGTAAAACTCTCACTGGAAGAGGTAAATATGTAACAAAGATAGTAGCAAGCATTAAATCAGGGCCAGTATACAACAAATTACTCTTCTCTAGCCCCCCATCCTATTTTATCAGTCACCAAGAGTTCTTTAACTTGTTATTCAAGTCACAGCACCATTGAATAAGTTAGAGCATCTTTATATTTATATTAGGAAGGCTATGCCTTCCTAAGAAAATACTCTGGACTGGATTTGAAGAGCTGTTTCATCTCACCTAAGGGTAGACGAGAACCTGCCAGTGCTGAGGAGCACTGGGTACTGGGGATGTGGCAGGCCTGAGCTGAGCCCCAGTCCCTGCCATCTGGAAGCCATTGTCCCTGTGCCCTCACGGCATTCAGCACACATTCTACTCTGCAGTGATGTCAGGTCCTGCTTCAAAGCAGTTCCTTAGGACAAAGACATACCTGGAAATATTTCTAGACTCAGTAACAGCAGTGGTTCTGCTGACATTGCCATGGAGCTCGTGGAGGGGAACGGGGAGCTCCTGGATCACGTTGCAGGCTACAGCAGGCAGCCCTGGGCACCTTGGATGTGGTGAGAGGAAGTGTCTGGGGGAGGGAGGTTCCAGAGACCCTTCAGCTACCATTCGGGAAGGGCAGGTGCCTGGTCCGAATGGTCTCCTCCCGTGCTATCTCCTGGGGGAGGAAAGAGGTCATCCTCTGGAAGGAAGCCACGGCTCTGATACGAGGGAGTGACGTTTGGATGACTGAGACACAGCGTTGTCCATCACAGCTTTGTTTCTCCTTAGTACCTGGTAAACAGTAAATATTTGAATGGGCAGTATTTGTGTCCCACCTGAAAAATGGTTATTTTTTCAGCCCCCAGCATCAGCCGGATGCCCTCTGCCCTCTTCACTCTGCATTTGCCCTTCCCTCCTGCCAAGTGACATGTGGGAAGAAGCTTCACAAAGGTAACATTACCAACCAGAGCCTCCCATAGAGGGGGAGGGAGGGTTTTAGAGAAGAGGAAAGCCATCAGGGGCCTCATTAATAATGAATGCTTTAGAGAATAAATAATTAAGAGCTTTGGGAATCCTTTTAGAAGCAGAATGTTTCCACTCAGCTCTGCCTGCTGAAAATGTTTTTCCAAAAGTGTGTCTCTGGAATCAGGTGCATGTGCTCTGCCCAGAGGTGTAGGAAAGGCCTCCTGCCGTGTTGTCCTCCTGGCAGCCCAGAGTCTGAGCCCCACTCACCATCCCAGAGGGTGGTCTGGCTCATCAGAAGGTTCACCCCAGAGGCCCCTCCTTCCTGCCACCAACCTTCCCTGCACCCTTACACTCCATGAAGCTTTCCCAGCTCCCTAAGGAAAATGGCAGTTTGACTCCGCTTGTTTCCACACCTGGGTGTTTTCCTGTCCCCGTCACTCCTGAGGGTGCTCCCATGTCCTCTATACCACAGCGCATAGAATAGGTATCACCATCTTTTCTTTAAAGTCACTATCTTTTTAAAGTAAACTTTCTGTGGACAGAAACGTTCACAGACCATATGTATACAGCTGTCTTCACAAACTGAGCGCACTTGTATAACCAGCACCCAGACCAAGGAAGTGGAAGTGGCCAGCGTTCCAGAGGCCCCTGAAGTCTCTGTTCATCATGCCCCCTCCAAACTATCCTGACTTCCAGCAGCATGGAGAGCTTTGCCTGTTTTGAACTTCCTATAAAGTACATTATGTATTCTTTTGGAAGTGGCTTCTTTCACTCCAGTTATGTTTGTGATTTATCCATGTTATTCATTCTCATTGCTGAATGGTATTGCACTGTATAAATATACCACCATTTACCCATTCTGTTGTTAATGGGCATGTGGGTTGTTGCCAGTACTGGCCTATTACCATCCTTCTTCCTGTCTTTGAACATACGTATGCAATTCTGTTGGATATAAACTTAGGAATGATATTGCAGGATAAAGGGTATGATTGACACCTTTTTAAGTATACGTCCACCTGTGTGTTATGAATGCAGCTTCAGGGGTGGTGAGAGAACAGGGAAGATGGGAGATGGCACACACCAGCCCACTGCAGTCTCTTCCCGAGGTTGGCTTTTAATGCACAGGCCCTGGCAGGATCTGCTGGGCCTCAACTTCACACTAGGGCACTTCCCATAACTGAGTGCAGCCAGTAGAAGAAGCTCTTGTTCCTACCTAACATCTGTCCTCCCAGAACTCTGCACTATATCCATCTCAAAGGTCAAGATTTGGTTCTAGTAATCTTGGGGGGCCACGTCCCAGCCCCCTTAACAAACTTAATGACCTCATGATTCTGCCCAACCTGACCTCCTCTCTACAAGAATGAGCTGGCCCCTTATCCTTCAACACCTACACAAGTCACCCTTACCCCAACACGAGATGGTGATTTCCAATTAACTTCCTCCTTTCACCCTCCCATTTGCTGACCTCTCCTTGGCCCCATTATTCCCTTTCTGAGCAGCTGTATCAGGCATAACTTGGGGCCAAGGTGATTTCATTTGATTCAGGGAACATATTACAGCTCCAGGAATTCACGGCTTGGCTGTAACTCATGGATATGTTACTGGGTGAGAATAAGTTTTTTTTGGGCAGAACTGACCCCTTTGGACCCCCAGTAATCTGAAAGGACCCCAGTGAATTCTAGTTGGACCCACTTACCTTACACTGACCTCTAGATGAACTGGCAAGAAACACCCACTGTGGACCCTACATTCATCTAAGGCCTTGGTTTACTTAGGAAACCCAAGTCCCTAATATCCTCCCCATATACTCAGTGCAGCCCCTAAATCATGTTAGAGTCACCTCTCCTTATTCTAGATTCCCAGGTTAAACAGGCTTTGTGGATCTCTGTGCCAGTCCCACGCACCCCTCCAGACACAGTGCAGTCCTCCCATCCAAGGCTTTCCAAGGTCTCCTGATCTGTGTGGCCTCTTAGAGTGGCAACTGTGGAAAGGCTGTGATGGTTTTTCCAGGTCCTGCAGATACATGGGTATGCCTACATTTTTCTTTGTGAATTTTGGTACCACAGTTCTTACAGGCAGATTCCTAAAATGAGAGCTGAAACTCAGTCCTTTGTCTACTGCACCTGGTTAAGGCAGATATCAGATGTTCATGGCTGGGTTATCAGACATTCAGGGTCTATACAATCCCCTTGAATAGAATGGCCCCAGGAGGCAAGTCCATGATGACTGAGGACACTCAATAGTTGAAGGAAGCAGTTGGTATCAAAGGCCTCACTCCAGGACTAGGAGATGGCACACGCTTTTTAATACCAAAAGTGCTATGAGCTGAGGCCAATTCCCAAGAGAGTCCTTAGATTCAGGGCCACACCTGAGCACAAGGCAGCATCTGGGTCCCAGGCCAGACCCAGTCCTGGTTAAGCCAAACAGGCACAAAGCCAGAGCAACTTGGCCACAGGGCAACATCAAGCGACACCCAGAGTCCTGAGTGTGGCTCCTCAGTGCCTCCACCTTATGCCAGGGCTGGTCTCAGGGACAGCCTCGGGACCTCCATTGTGGGGAAGAGACAGATGCTTGAGGTAGAGCAGAGGGAACAGACCTAAACAGGAGCAGGGCAGGGCAGGGTCTGACTGCACAGGCTCAACAGTGAGGAAGGAACAGCAGCTGGAGTTGGACTCAACAGAAGCTTGCTGCCCAGGCCTGTTACTTACCTGCTGTGTAAGACTGACTGACCTGCTTAGCGCTTGGGTGCTTCAGCCACATCCTCACAGAACTATGAGTTCCCCACCTACCGGTCAGAGTTGCTGAGTACAGCAGATAAGCTGACTTCTGGGGAAATGCTTGGTAAGCCCCCACGCAGACATGGTGCTTCTCTGATCTATGGTGCTGTCTTCATCTTGCAGTGATGCTTCCAATCTCTCAGGATAAGTCATCTGGGATTTTATACCAGGTAAAAGGCTAGGGCTAAGATGTCCTACCAGAGCCCAATTTTTCTTATGTCCCATCTCCAAATTCACACACACACAGCTTTGGGCTGGGGACTGAGACAGACCATACAAAACAAATCCTCTCCCCTTTCTTCAACCCTCTGGCACACAGACTTTCCAGCCATGGTTGGAAGCTGAGAGGGGGTCACCCCTCAGCAGTGGCCAGGGTTCCAGGACACACAGTCCCCAGCCCAGGCTTGGGTCTTGTCCAGGAGGCACATGAGCTGGTGAGCCACTGACCAAACCCACGGGCTTTCCACTTCTATCACACATACCCAGCAAGTCAGGCTCCACCTTCACTCCCTGTCTGAGGCCTCATCTTCAAAATAACTTACTGGGTTTATGATTATAAAGCAGTATCAGTTCATCTGAAAAGTCTAGGAATGTTTGAAAAAGGAAACAGAAAACCATCACTGATACTGTGGCGTATTGACTTTGCCTTGCTTTTCAGTTGTATTTCCGTCAAATTCCAGGATCTGTCTGGTTCCTGAAGAATTCCTTCTGACCTCAAATTGCCCCTTCTTTAATCCTATTGCAGTGAGCCTGGGCCCTGAGGTCCTGTCTTACCCACTTCATTCAGCACAGAACTGGGGTGGCACACTAAAGCTTGAAGGCATCCCCAGTTCCCAGTGATTGAACTGTAATGAGGATAAGATGCTAAATTAAAATTTATTGCGAGTAAAAGTGTATGCAGTCAGCCTTTGTTAAGAGGCTACAATGAAATGCCTTCTAGAAGTTGGCAATACAATTAGGTAGCGTTAAATTAGTAGAATGCACACACAGATGAGATTAGCTGCTTGCAGAAGTCACTTTAAAAAAACAAGTTAGCTTTTGTGAAGGCAGAAAGAGCTAGCCTAGAATGCTAGTCAAGGTTTGACTAAACATGGAATAAGTAATGGCCTCATCAAAGCACTGAGATACTTGCAGAAAGAGTGTGTGTATGTGCCTACATGTTGGGGGAGGTCTGTGTGGATCACAGAAAAGGGGGAGGAAGAAAGCCTTTTGGTGTTTCTCCACCACCACCTGAAGTGAAGCTACGCTGGGTGAGGAAGGAGCCTGTGGGAAGGCGTTCTGTGTTGGGGATGAGAAGGGAACACCCTTTGCTCTCTCCCAGGCTCACTCAGTAGCCTCCTGACTCAGCTTCCAGGTACCCTGAGAGTAAGAAGGAGGCTGCAAGAGTGGGCGAGGCAGGCAAAGGCCCAGGCGTGCAAGTTCTGGAGCCCCAGTGACTGGGTTCCAATCCTGACTCTCACTACTTAGAAGCTGTGCCACTCTGGGCAAAGGGTTTTCCTTCTGGGGCTCTTCTCCTGGTTTGTGAAATGGGGATGCTAAAATCTTCCTTGCGGGATGCTGGGAAGATTACCATAGAAAGCAGTTAGGTAGCTGTTGAGCTATAATTAATATTAACCATGATATTATTAACCAATAAATGAATTTATTAATCAGTCCCTAGAGTAAGGTCATTCAATAAAAGCCAACCAAAAAAGAAACTCTTCTTTCTGAGTGCGCTGAATTTAAAAATTGAGCTCCCAGATCTGCCTCGCTGAGGTTTGGACCCAAGCCTTGGTGACCAGGTGTCGGCAGCCCTGAGGACCAGCTGCTAACAACCGTCTGTCAGGACACATAGGAACTGAACACAATGACTTCATATGACATAAATACTGTTTGTGGGGAAGGTAAGGTTTATTTGTATAAACCTAATGTAGCAACAAAAATGTTCTTATTACAAAAGGTTCTGGGAGTTATAAGCAGTGACCATGAATGTATGTTATGGATAGTAATATTTGCCTGATACTTCATAAGGTTTTTGAAAAGTTTAAATAGGATAATGATGTAAACCGCTTATTTGCTTGCACAAAGTAAGCACTCGACATAAATTTTTCACATTTTATAAATGTGGGTTTTGTTTAGTTTACACTATTGTTATTTGAATCAGAACCTCTCCAAGGAGGGGAGAGAAGGGAAAGAATGTCCCAAACTCCAAAATATCATATTTGTGCTGGTAAAAAAAATGAAAAAAAAATTCACATTTATTTTATAAGGTAGTATTTCCCTAAGTATTATACATAAAAGGAAAGTTGAACTGTCTGTAGGAAAACAATATACTTTTAGGAAATTACAGAAGAATCAACATTGCACTTAAAACTTTAAAACAAAGGTTTAAAAAACAGCACAGTAAATGAATATTGCAAGGTATGCACAGCCTTAAAAAGTGTATATGGACACGATGGTATGAAAGCTCCATATTAAACCTCTAGCAATGATTTGCTTTCAGAGTTGTTCAGACTATAAAAGGGCACCGCTCCCACATTAATGGAAGAAAGCACTCAAAGCACTAACAGAAACATGGCCCTTTCCTAATACAACTATCAATTATCCTTAATGATGACGGGAACAGTGACTTTTTGTAGTTTTTAAAAAGTAGACAATTACAAAATTTAATTTTGAGACGTGCTGTTGTCCTTAGTTTGGATGCGAGAAATACGGACATCTCTGGAGTCACAGCCCTGAAGGAATGCACAGACTTCCTCCTTTTCCCCCCTCCTCAGTGGGAAGAGACACAGTCACATACTACTTACTGAAAAGCCGAAAAGGCCTCCTTAATTCTGGCTCACACCTCCTCTGGAGAGGGGAACAGGAAAGAAAATTGTTACAATTTTGTATTCTCCTCATGTAAAAAGCCAAAATATGTTAATAAAATTTTGCAAATGAAATGGCATAATCAAGAGCTGACTATAAATACTATTTTAACTTGTGCTTTTTTTCTTGCGTAGTATTTATACTGCCAAACATATCTCAGTATTTTGGCAGATTTCTAAATTACCCAAATAGAGAAATTTATGTAAAAGGAGTTTGTTATGCTCAATCAGAAAAGAACTGTGATGTTTCAAACAGACCAGTAAGTAGAGGTTAAGAAATAAAACCACCTCCCCCAGGATAGAATTAAATCCTAGATCAAATCTAAAAGGTACATCAGAGCAAGAACTTCAGGGTTCTGTCCTGGTTTTCGTGGTTTTAATTTACATTTTATTACCTTGAAGAACAAGTCTTCTTTTTCCAGGAAAGCAACTGTTTTCCTTTGGAGTTTTCCTCAAATTCTCATTTCAAATCTTGAAAATTACAAGGTACAAAATACCTAGATTTGATTGTAAAGCCTTATTTATTAATGTACCAAATAGTCATAACCATAAGGGTATTTTAATTGCTTTGCCATTTCTCAGAAAAGTTATGAGCATATTTGAAACTTGAAAATTCTAAAATAAATCTTCCAATAAGAAAGCTAAATTCCACACAGTACTTATTTTCTATCTTCTAATAGCTTTAACACCAACTTTCAAAAATGGGAATGGTGCCAAGTTTCCACAAAAACCCAAGAAAGTTTCTCCATCCACACAGCCCAACCCTTTGCTCCAAGTGAGCACACACCAGGTCCAAATTATAAAGCTTTCCAATCTCTCAGTGTACAAGTATTAACTAAAAGGCTAGTTAACATAGTCCACAATACATGTTGCAGTCTAAACATTTTCTAAAGTGCCTATACCTATGCTTATACAAATGAGCGATATAATATCAGGATTACAGAGAAATTTTATATAATATAGAACAGAATAGACCTAGGATTTATGTTGAAACTGCACATTTTTATATCCTTATCAGTTCTTTTGCAATGCAGGCATAAAGAAACAATTCTGGTTCAATCATACATGATTTTCAGAGAATTATTAACAGTGCTAGGACAAAGAAATTCCAGCTTGTGCTTGTTTAGAAAAGGCTATTTTGAGATCCAGGAGCATCTGATAGTTAGAATCCAATGGAACATCTCCAATTCTATAAAATAGTAGTAAATGAAGCTTAGTGAGTTTTTGGTTATAAAGAGATTGTGCAAACATTTAAAGTGATTATCAACCATTATTAAATCCAAAATTTCATTAAAATCGTGGCTAATCTGAATGGCAGTACAGGAGTTTAAAAAACAGGAACCTAGGCAAAAGTTGTAGATATTACTGATAAAGGCCCCAGCCCTGACACAGCCAGCTCCGGAAACATGGCCCTGTGACCATGTGTTTCCATGGCTTCGGAGACCTGGTGGTTGGCTCCGATTGGCTTGATGGATGGGAACGTGGGCCCAAGTGGAGAGAAGTGCTGTAGAGGAAGAAGGCCCCCCTAAAGCCCACCCAAGGGATTCCATGACCTCGCCCCTGGGCAGATGCAGACAGGGCCCTGCTGTTGCTGTTAGAGCCCGAGTTCACACTGGCTGACTTCACGGCTCACGGTTCAGCTTCTGAACTTGCCTTCGGCTGGGCACTTGGTCATGGGAGGCGCTGAGAGCCTCAGACAGCTCATCGGATGTCTGTCCCTGAACCGCGGGGCCTAGGCCAGGCCTGGGCAGCTTCTTCCCACACCGCCTCGCACCCGCTCCCGACTTCTGCATGCCCTCTCCTGGGCCCTGCTGTTCCTGCAGATCCTCTCTCCACCTTACTGGTTTTATCGTGTTGAGCCTTTACATTTCAGTAAGTGGGAACTTTACGCTGCAGTCTCATCTAGCCTAGAAAAATTTAACTAATACTATTTTCAAAGGAATATGCATACTCTGCTTTCTAAACTCTCCAGGTGTCTTGGGCACCTAAAACCTAACAGTGTTGTAGCCCATCACTTGGACTACATACATATACAACTAGAAAAGCAGATTCTGCCTGGTGATTTGTGAAGGATACCAAATGGAGGCTTCAGGGAAAAACACAACAGGCCTCTCACTTCTTAAAATACAAATGAATGTGACACAGAAGTAATGTGCCTTAATGCTGACAGAGCATGAGATACCCTGAGAGCAGGCTCATGGAGGGTTAGGACATAAGAAGTATTTCTCTATTTCCAACATTGATAGTTCTGGTTTCATTAGGCCATATTTTAAATTTCCTGGATCCTTAACTATGCCACACAGAGAGCAGATTTAGAGAAATGGCAGACAATCACCTCACACAAAAACACCTGGTATAAATGGGGATTAGGAGTAGGATTCTGAAGAGAGCTAAATAAGAGTTATTCACTATTCTGTGTGAGAAAAGAGAACATGTACAACAGACCATGAATATTACTGTAGTAAAAGTAAGTATTCCACAAAATATTTCTCCTGACTTAGCAGTGAACTATTTCAACTGCTTTTGCATTTGCATAAAAAAATCCATGCATCATACTGAATTCTAATCCATTTCTCACCTAAGCCATTCTAATGCTTCATACAACCAAATGAAGCAGAATTAATCAAACCTATTAGATTCATTCCTAATCCCTAAAGGACTACTGTCTTTAGCATTTCCATGCTAACTAAAACTACTTTTATTTTTTTAGGATGTCAGATGTGGCTGCCTCCTAAATCTAATACCTATATAACTTCCTAAAAGTCTACCCCAGACTGAAGAACAATTAAGAAAAGCAGAGAAATGCCAGGGGACCCACCCAAGAGGCCAGCCCAAATGCTGTAATGTGTTCCCCAGCTACAAGTGCATCTCTCCTTCCCCGGGGTTCACAGAGCATTCTGGGTACCATTACCTACATAAGTCATCTCACCTATTGGACTGTGGGCCCCTTCATGCTGGGAGTCAGGTCTTATTCATCCTGTATCCGCACCCTACAGAGTGTAGGGGCTCAGCTAAAACTAGATTGAGCATGAAACTGAAGAGGTCACGTCTTTGTAAATGAAGATCTAGCTCAGCCTCAGGTCATGGAGCCATGCAGGCCACTGGCCACTGGGGGCTAAGCTGACCTCCAGTAACCTCTCAGAAGTGAGCTGAAGCAACACTGGCCCAGATCTGTGCAGGAGGTGAGTGGAAGGGAAAGGGGGCAGAATGGCCTCTACTAGGGCACACTCCCCTCCCCACAAGGGAGCCGATGCCGACGGGGGGCTGGCAGGACAAGGGTGCCTGTCAGCATGTCAGAAAGGAATGTCGGGCGTTTTTCTTCAAGGAACCAGCTATTTAGGAAACATAGTCTCCTTCACTCTAGGTAGCTCCTCAACCATCCATGGCACTCCGCAATCATTGCTTCATCACTTTCAAAGTTGCCAAGGAAATTAAGGCTGGGTCACAATTTATGACACCAGATGCTACATAGAAAATAAGTCAAGATACAAAAAAAAAAAACTAAGAAAAAGAATTTCTTAGTTAAGACTAATTTCAGAGTGAAGCTAATCAGCAGACCACTGAACTGCTATGGTTGCTAGAGAGGGGTAGAAAATACCAACTGCACTGGAAAAGCATCCCTCAGACGAAAGTACAAAAGCCCCACATGGATCAGAGGTCTCGGCCTCCTGCTCGGGCTCTCACACGGTGGTTTCTATTGTTTCAATCACTTCCAGATCAGACTGCGATGGGGAGAGAAGGGTGCACTCGTCCGGCTCCCAGCTGCTCTCTGGGCTGTAATCTTCCTCTGAACTCAGTTCCGCTCCTTCTTCTGTGTCCTCATCACATGATTCCACATAGTGAGCCCCAATCGCATTGATCCCAGAGTCCTCAGAACTTGAGGGAGAAGAGCAGTGATCTATTTTTGGTGTATTGCTCTCTTTTGAAATTAAGGCATCGTGTGCAGAGACCTCCTCAGGCCTCATTTTGTGGGAATGTGGCGCTGGCTGCTTCTGCACATAACACATCTTCCCATTTATACATTTAACCTGATAGTTGTCGATGAAGAGGTCTGAGATCATACAGTACCTTGGCGAATCAGGGGGGAGGGGAGGCTGGAAGACAGATGCAAATTTCAAAAAGTGTTCAGTGAGTGACACTGAGATCTGAATGGTGTTTGTGGGTTCCCGAGGCTTTGCAGGAATCTCAGTGCTTGGAAGCTGTTCCACAGGGGTCATAGGCTGATACACATATTTGCCTGTGGGGAACACAAAAAAGGTAGTTGAAATCTAAGAGTATTACAGAAATGACACTTACGGAGCCATCATGGTTTCCTTCTGAGGATTCAGAATTTTTTTTTTAATCCTTTCACCTTTCAACACAGGGACCAATAATGGCTGGTGGATTCAGAATATTTTTAAAAATATTTCAATAGCATCTCAAAAGAAACTAGTAATAGAATTATTCAATCATTCAACACTGTTATAATCAATTAAAAGTAGAATATGGTATGTAACGTCATAGTATTTCCATCTGAGAAACTCAACACACATTACAAATCTTAAATTTGAATCTAATGCCTCTGAAGTAGGTGGGTGGATGCTATGATCCTTATTTTACATCCCACTTGAAATGATTTGCCCCTCATACTAGAATAAATAATGTCTACAATATAGTATGGTAAAACATTGTAAAATAGTATAATATACTATAAAATTATTCCATTTCATATTTAAGATGCTATTATATACATTTACAAATTGGAGGAATACATACCTATTTATTATCAGGATTAAAAGGCCTTCACATTTTAGGTTTCTAAGTTTTAATCAGAATGTACATATACTCACATATTTAGTAAATAATGGCCTACAGGATTGTCCTGGTCACCTTCAATGGCTGTATTAAGGTGTAGGGTGTGAAATGATCTTTTTCAAGACCAAAGTTCATCAGTGGCCTAAGCAGATGTTCTGGACGGGCACAAGGCAACCTAAGCCGAGCAGAAGAAAAGGCCCAGGTAATTGCCCAGGGTGACCTATGATGTTTCTGGGAAACCAAGAAGCTTCAGACCTTCCCTGCTGCTCTAGGCCCTCAACTGTTTCACATAGTTTACATGGAAGTGAAACCAAAATGGATCTATTCCTGATGCATCTCTTTCCTATTCTCTTTTACTTCACTCAACATTAAGCAAAGCCTCTCATATGCCAAGTGCTAAGTAGCTAGAGGTGAAAATTACCCAGTCAGTAAGCCTACAATGATTCCAAATAGAAATCTGGAAGAAAAAAACCCTGAAAAACTCAGAGACAGGAGCACAATTGTGGAGCATCTTAGGTTTTTCCTAATGTGGTTGATTTGTCAACCAGTCTATACCGTATCTCCTGCACATATTTATGACAGGGCTTTTTAACCTCAGCGCTATTGCCATTTGGGGCCAGATAATTTTGTTGCAGGGGCTGTCCTGTGCACCACAGGCCGGTGAGCAGCATTCTTGGCCTCACTAGATGCCAGCAGCGCCTCCTCTGTAGCCATGACAAAATGTCTACAGACACTGTCACAGAGCCGTGGGAGGGCAAAAGCGCTGTGGCTGAGAATCACTGATACATGACATCCTTGTGAGCATTTCCTTGCAGGCAAATCACTCATTGGGCATGGCACCTTTATTTCTTAGACTGAAAATTCTGAGACAGGAGTCATATTTGTAATTAGATTTTTTAAAGATTTTTAGTAAGTTCACTAAGGCATGGAAGCAATTTCAGATCAGAAATGTGAGCAGCAAACTAGACCATAAACAGTCCACCATCAGTAATCTATTAAGATCAATCATGCCTGCACTTTTCACTTTTATTTCTTGACTCCTATACAAAAAAATAGGCTTAGACATCACAGTTACCTTGTAACTAAATTACTCAAAGTATATTCACCTTTCTGGAGTAACACATGGAAAAGGTACATGTAAAATTGTTAAGCCTCGTGTGCCCAGGTCTACCTCCAAGCCTGGACATGTAACATGCAGACACTGTGGTCAGGTGAAAACACAAGCCAAACAGGCCACACCTACCAAAGGGTCTGTGTTAAAATATGCCAGGTGTCTGCAGTTCTCTGTTACCAGTAACAGAGTACAGTAATAGTACTTGTCAGGCAAAATTCAAATGAGGAAAGCCACTGAGAATGGTAGGTCCTCTGTGCGCCACGTCACCAGCATTGTCAGCTGAAGGGGCAAAGAGGCTGACCGCCGAGCCTCTCCTCCAACCCACCAACCCCGGGATTAGAGAAAGACATGTCTGGCCAGGGACAGAGAAGAGACTTTGGAGAATTTGGGGGGTTACTCCCTTCTGTTCACCAAGTGTCTAAAACACTCGGAACGGAGGTTTGGCCTTTCCCATTCTTGGCTGGTAGACTGGTGGTGGCTGAGCCGGGAGGCTGGATGGCAAGCCCTCAAGAAGTGTTTGCTGCAGAACGCTGATACGGTCAGGCAGGCACAGGTGGCCTCTGGGTCAGTTCTCCATTTGTCACAGCCATAGGAGGTTCCCAGAAGCTCTTCCTCACACTCAGAGGGGCCAAGGCTTTATTTAGGCCAGAGATGGAATCTGGGAAGCTGCCTTTGGAACTTCCCTAAGCACTCTCTCCTACCCTCACTTGACCCATACCACCCACCCTCTGCTTCTTTCTCCTCCTTTCTACCTCACCTCTTCAAAATTTCTTTGCTTTTTCTCTTGTTCCCCATTCTTCTACCTCTTTCTCTCTCTATTCCTCTCTCCTTCAAAGCTCTATTCCTCTTCCTTGAAGTGTAGTAAAAGAGAAATGCAGCCAGAAGAGGAAAATGAATAACTGTTGCCCAGATTCATTTCCTTCTACAAGTTATACCTATTAAATACTCTTACTCAGAGCTAGGGTGACAGCCTGTGACCTGGTGATATGGAGACACAAATGCAAAGAGGAAAGCAGCACAGAAAAGCAATAGTAAAGACAGCTAGAGGAAAAGCAAAGTTTGGTAAACATCTTTCAAATATCAATTAGTTAGTATGTCATATTATATGGTTTGGTTTGCTAAAAACATCAATAATGAACAAACTCATATCAAGAATTAATTTTGTAGAGTCCAGTTTAGTACTTTGCTCCAATCCCCAACTTCTACCTTGCAGTAAAATGTTATGAATCCATGCTCACAGTGATAGCCTTGAAGTATCACAAGATCCTGAATTATCAGAGAGATTCAATTATGTCCACTCTACTGTACTTCATAAGAGAATAATGACACTCTGCAATAGCAAGAATTGAGCCAGGAAATTCAATAATCACTAATATTCTCTTAACAATCCTCTTAAGGGTTACTATGTTATTAAAGAAAGAAATGGGTGAGACTTTTAAAACTTAAATCTCTACAAGGAAAAGGTTCTGAGAGAGAGACAGGGCCTGGAAAACAGCAGAGTAGAGGAAGAGCTAGAAACAGTATGATCCAGCAATTCTCCTTCTGGGTATACAGCCAAAAGAACTGAAAGCAGGCTCTCAGCAAGTTGTCTACCTGTGTTTACAGCAGCGCTATACACAGCAGCCACAAGGGAGAAGCAACCCAAGTGTCCATCGAAGGATGAATGGAAAAAACAAGATGTGGTGTACATGTTCAATGGAATATTATTCAGCCTTAAAGAATAAGGAAATAGATGCTACAACATGGATGAACTTGGAGGATATGTTAAATGAAATAAGCCAGTTAAACAACTACATGCAAGAGAATGAAAATGGATTATTGTTTATCCCCATACACAAAAGTACACTCAAAATGGATCAAAGACCTGAATGTAAGTCATGAAACCATAAAACTCTTAGAAGACAACTTAGGCAAAAATCTCCTGAATACAAACATGAACAACTTCTTCCTGAATGCATCTCCTCGAGCAAGGGAAACAAAAGCAAAAATGAACACATGGGACTGCATCAAACTAAAAAGCTTCTGTACAGCAAAGGACACCATCAGCAGAACAAAAGGCATCCTGCAGTATGGGAGAATATATTTGTAAATGACATATCTGACAAGGGGTTAACATCCAAAATAAAGAACTCACACACCTCAACACCCAAAAAGCAAATAACCCAATTAAAAAATGGGTGGAGGATATGAAGAGACAATTTTCCAAAGAAGAAATTCAGATGGCCAACAGACACATGAAAAGATGCTCCACATCACTAATCATCAGGGAAATGCAAATTAAAACCACAATGAGATATCACCTCACACCAGTTAGTATGGCCAGCTTCGAAAAGACTAAGAACAACAAATGCTAGCTAGGATGCAGAGAAAGGGGAACCCTCCTACCCTGCTGGTGGGAAGGTAAGCTAGTTCAACCATTGTTGAAAGCAGTATGGAGATTCCTCAAAAAACTAAAAATAGAAATACCATTTGACCCAGGAATCCCACTCCTGGGAATTTACCCAAAGAAAACAACTTCTCAGATTCAAAAAGACAAATGTACCCCTGTGTTTATTGCAGCACTATTTACAATAGCCAAGATATGGAAGTCATCTAAGTGTCCATTAGTAGATGGATGGATAAAGAAAATGTGGTACATATACATAATGGAATACTATTCAGCCATAAGAAAGAAAGAAATCCTACCATTTGCAACAACATGGATGGAGCTGGAGGATATTATGCTCAGTGAAATAAGCCAGGCAGTGAAAGACAAGTGCCGAATGATTTCCCTCATTTGTGGAGTATAACAACGAAGCAAAACTGAAGGAACAAAACAGCAGCAGACTCACAGACTCCGAGAAGGGACTAACAGTTACCAAAGGGGAGGGGTGGGGGAGAGCGGATGGGGAGGGAGAGAGGAGGGGATTGAGGGATATTATGTTTAGTACATATGGTATGGGGGGGTCATGGGGAAGACAGTGTAGCACAGAGAAGGCAAATAGTTACTCTGTGGCATTTTACTACACTGATGGACAGTGACTGCAATGGGATATGGGTAGGGGCTTGATAATATGGGTGAATATAGTAACCACATTGTTTTTCATGTGCAACATTCATAAGAGTGTATATCAATAATACCTTAATAAAAAAAAAAGCCAGTCACAAAAAGACAAATATTATCGATTCTACTTACATGAGGCACCCAGTGTAGTCAAATTCACAGAGCCACAAAGAATGGTGGTTGCCAGGGGTAAGGGGGTAAGAGGGTAAAAGGGAATGGGGACTTGTTGTTTAATGGATATAAAATCTGAGTTTTGCAGGATGAAAAGAGTTCTGGAGATGGATAGTGGACATGGTTGCACAACCATATGAATGTAGTTAATATCCCTGAACTCTACATTTTAAAATAATTTTGATGGTAAATTTTATGTGTATTTTACAATTTTTCCCCCCATATGAATGTAGTTAATATCCCTAAACTCTAATTTTAAAATGATTTTGATGGTAAATTTTATGTGTATTTTACAATTTTTCAAATTAAAAAAATTAATCGGTATAATTTGCTGTATTAATGGACTGCAGGGGAAATTCCATATGATCCAGAATATAAAAAGTATTCTTACAATTCAGTAATAGAAAAACAACCAATTTTAAAAAGGGATGTGCAGCTATAAAAGGGCAACATCAGGGATCCTTTTAACAACAGAAATGTTCCTATAATGTGTATTGCTATCAATATCTTGGTTTATGATACTATACCATTGTTTTGCAACTATAGTGTCACTGGGGGAAAGTGGGGAAATACATATGATCTCTGTATTTTTCTTAAAACTGCACATGAATCTATAATCTTTCCAAAATAAAAATACAATTTAAAACAAGGGAAATATTTCCATAGAAGTGATGTCCCACCCTTTTCAGCACACCTGGTGGTGTATCTCATTTCAGATGATGTTAACTTTGAACATGTTTAATGTGGTATCTGTCTAGGTTTCTCCATTGTGAAGTTAGTATTTTTCTTTTTGAAATCATTAAGCATCTTGTGAAGAGATATTTTGAGACTCTGCAAACATTCTGTTTCTCATCATACCTTCACCTACTAATTTTTGCATGCATAGGTGGATCTGGTCTGCAATAATCATTACTGTGGTGTTCGCCAAACAGTGGTTTTCTGTTTCCATCAGTCCTACATTTACGAATTAGAATTCCATGTAAGCAAAAGCTGCTGCTTCTCCCTTACTTATTTATTTATTCAATTATTTAAGTCAAGTATGGACTCACAGCTATTTGTTTTATCCCACGGATTGTAACCCATGACTGTCATGCTTTATTATGTCGCTCAGCTTGTTCCATGTTTAGCTCTTGGTGCTCCTTCAGGTGAGCCCATGTCCTTTGAACACGCCCCATCAGTTTTTGAAGACTTCCTTACTTTCTGGCACCGTAAGATGCTTCTGGCTTATCTTGTCCACTTCCCCTTCCCAAGACCAGGAATCAGCCATTTATCCAAGGACCTCCTTCATCTTTTTAGGAACTTACACGCATTCTTAAACTTATTCTCAAAACATTCCTATGAATGAAGTAGCATCTTAGTTTGCTAATGATTCAATCACTCACTAAACTCATTCTTAGGAAAGTGAAAACTAGACCTCATTACAGTACTTAATGCCCATTTAAAAGACATTGCAAAAAATAAAACACAAATCTTCTTCAAGGGAACTGATATCACTTTCTCAAAAATGAAAATGATTATACAACACTAAGATCACAAAAACTCAACTGTGATCAGGAAATGAAAAATTTCTACATTTCAGGGAATCTGGTTCAACACTTTCAGCTGTTTCTCCAACTAAAGGCCAAGCAAAACCACTGAATAAGTAACTTCCAGTATTCTTTTAAAGTTTTGGTTCATAATTTTCCTGATGGTTCTTCCCCTTTGGGATTTAGCAATAGTATGCAGTACATACTTTTTTCACAATGGTTCAGTGAGTCACCAAAAAAAAACATTGATGCTCTCATCCTGGTTCTTTGGTTAAAAAAACAGCAACAAAGAAATAGAAGACTGAATTACTTTCTCAGGCTGCCATGGCAGGAGTCAGTTCAGGTTCCAGGTCTTGTGCCATCCTCTCTTTCTTCATGAGAATACTTATTAGTTCATTAATAAGGCTTAGTTAATGTTCTTAACAGTTTACACTGTCATTCTCTGCCTTTAGCTTCAGCTAATATTCTAATCTGCAGCAGTGTAAAACACAGTAGATAAATTTCCTTGAAGGAGTTTCTTTCTTTTGGTTGCAGTACACTATGAGAAGGGAGAAAAACAAACAAATGTAGAAAATAACTTATATGCCCTGTTAAGCCATTGTGTGCACTTTCTTAAACTATTTTTTAAAGGATTGGTTGTGCACTTCAATTCTTAAAAAAGATCCTTTGTGGGGAAATGAGCTTTTTGCTTTTATAGATAGTTTTATGACTGTTAAATGTATGTTCCCTTGACACTTGAAGTACACTGCTCTCAGGGAATGCAGAGTAATTTTAAAATTAGCCTTAGCAAAATATAATTAGAAAGGTAAATCTACTGCAAAAAATTGAGTGGCCTAAGGGAAATTGCATTCACAGTTCAGTTCTCTGATTTTATATAGCAAATCACATTTATTTTATTCCCAAAGGCACTCACTGTAACGAAAGTAATGTTAAGTATTCTTATTCAGCTTTCTTTACAATGTGCATTATTTACTAAGTTGAGTAGCATATCACAAACTAAAAGCAAAACACATAACATTTATTATAACCAGTATTTTTGTGACCTCTGGCACAATACCAATATTTTTGTACTTCAATCTATGAGAACATTAAAGCTTATATATTTCCCAATATGTTGAAGTACCCAATCAGAAATTTATGCAAGATCCTAGTTTCTTCACTTTTCAAATTGTATAACCTTCTTTAGCACAGTGGAACATATTAATATAAAACAAAACCCTAATGAGACAGAATACCAGAAGCATTATTTATTAACTCACTTAGCAAACATTGAATATCTACCATGTTTCTACTACTAAATCAGATGCTATGGGGAAATTAAAAGAAGTACAATATGTAGTCATACTTCAAGAAGCTTCTAGTCAAATTGGAGGTAGAAGATAAAAAGTCAAAATAAGAGTTGAGTAAAACTATAAGAATATAATATACAAGGGTGTTCATCAAGCAGTGGAATAGGATTCCAAGCTTCAATAAAGGATCTTACATGGCCATTAAAAGATACAGACTTGTGGAGTAGGAAGTAGAACTGTTCTAGACCAGTTTCAGAGCCAGAATGTGTCACTATCATTGGGGGTTCAAAGAGTTGACCGTGGATAAAGTTTGTGAGGAAGACAGAAGCTGAATGGGACTTAGACTGCAAAACCAAAGAGTTGATGTTTTGGTAACAATGGTGAGCTGGAAATTACAGACAAGGCAAGTAATAATGATCAAAGGGAGATTTTGGAGAATTTAGTCTGGTAAAAGTGAAAAGATGGGCTGGAAAGTGAAGAGACGGGGGTTCAGAGGAGGCTATTACAGATTTTCAAGCATGATATTCTCACCTAACGTCACATGGCTCATAGAAGAAGCAACATTAGGAGACACTCCCAGGAAGGTGGCAGATCCTGGGGGTTGAAAGGGAAGGACTGAGACACAACAGGATTTGAATCCCAACTCTGCTACTTATTAACTGCTAAACCTTTATTAAATTGTTCACATTCTCATGTTTTCCATTTCCTCAGTGTAAAAATAGTGATAGATACCTTTTAAAGCATTAACTCATGTCTGGCACATTTCAAATATTCTATTACTGGTGTTACTTAGAGAAGGCAGGAGCTACCTCCAGGTCTCCAAGCCACCCTAGAGGTTTCCCAGATTGCTGTTTGACCAATCCTGCTGAATCCATGACCCCTAATCCTGAGACTCTGGAATGCCCCTAATGTATCCAGATTCCCAATTAAACTCAGCCTATAAATTTCTCTCTGAAGACATTTCTCTGTCACCCTACCTTGATCGCCTACACCAAAAACTTACAATCTGCTTTCACATCTGCTTTCCTTCTTTTCCAAAATAATATATACTGAGCCTCGATTATGTGCCAGGCCCTGATCTAGAGACATGGGGCTAAAATAGCAAGCAGACAGATCACATCCCTTCTTTATGGAGGTTATGCTCTAGGAAGGGATATATATTTGACCAAATAACTACACTAAAAGATACATAATTACAAACCATGAAGAGAGGCAGAAAGTGATAGAAAGAAAAAGCAAAATTAATGTTTAGAAATTACATGTGGGATGTTTGATTTGGACCAGGGGGAGTGTGGGGAAGTTGTCAGGAAAGATCCCTGAGAAAATGTCTCCCCAGGCCTGAGTGGGAGTTAACCAGCCAAGGGCCGGAGAGGCCGGAGCATGAGGAGCAGGAGGGGGAAGGGGGTGAGACTGGGGTAGAGGAGGCTAGCCTGTGCAGCGGCCTCTGGAGGCCACGGGTGGACCTGCTCCTCTCGCAGCACAGGCACAAAGCTAAACCACACCACTAAATAGACTTCATCAGTCAAGCTAGCACCCCTTTCCTGATTTCACACTCAGATCTCAGTAGGTGAGAGAGAGAATGGAGGAGGCAGAGGAAAGTACCACCCAGCCAGCCCTTTACCAACAGACTTCTACAGCCAACACCACTCCAGGCCACGTTTTTGACACCCTGAAGTATGGGCAGCTGATATAGTGAGACCTGCCCTAAAAATAACATTTTTTAAAGTGCCATAAACCAATCAAGAGAGAAGCAGTTTGCCACCCTTATTACAGCAGCCAGTCTGAAGAGGTACACAGTGAAGGCTGTATACTTTTTAAACCACATGTAGTCCTATCTGCAGCCAGTTTTCCGGTTTAAGGGACACATATATGCAAACAAAAAGACTTCTTTATTTTAACAACTATGAGTGAACAACCAAAGGGAAAGAAAAAGTGGAAAACACATCCCTCTGACAATCCAGTTTGGGTCACACAGATATCCATAAACATCACAAGAGGAAAGATAAGTACAGAGTTGGAGGTATACAATCTATATGGTATAGGAGCTCAGAGAGAAGTGAAGGACGCGAGGGCTTAGGGGAGACTCCACAGAAAACATGGGATATAAACTGAGGCTAGGACTTGGACAAAAGAAAACAAAGTGGAAAGCCTCATGCAAAAATCCAGAGGTGGAAGAAGAGTAGAATCTCTGAGGGGTAGCAGGGTGACCAGCTGGACCAGAATAGAGGGTTCCCCTGTGATGAAGACCAGTCTCATCACCCAGATGATCTGCAAAGAGAGCAACACCCTTCCCTTGCCTTGGGAGACTGGACAGAATAAGAGCCAGTCTGCTAAATACACTGGCACAACAGAACTTGTAGACATAAAATGAGTCCAGTTGAGAAAGAGCCCCTTTCAGTCCACAGAGTTCAGAAACATCCTGATAGGTAAGTCTGGCTAAAATAGGTCACAGTATTTAAAAAAAAAAAAATCAAGGGCAGAGAATGAGACCTCCCACACTTCTAGTTCCTTTTAGGTGGCCAAATGAAGTTTACATAGCGCAAATATGTCCACCTCCAAAGGATGGGTCAATGAGGGTGAGAAGAAGCATGAAAACCATATGTTCAAAAAAAAGGAAGGCTGTTGACAGAGCACACAGAGACTCAACCTGTATGTACTAAGGTCTGCACTTCGCAGTACAGGATGACAGTAAGAGAGAGGCCTGATGGAGGCAAAAGGAAAATAGGAAAGTGGCTGATTATGGATCATTACAAGATGAGAAAAACATGACTAACACCATTTTTTGATCTAAGAATGGATGGATGATGGTAATAGTTATTACCTTTGATGTCTTTATAACAAGTCTTGACCTTAAGGGCATTTTTTGGAGACCATTTTAGCCCCCTGCCTTTCTCTCCAAAATTCACTAGTGGATGGGCTGAGTTCCACCAGACTGAAAAACAGATTTCTAAAACTGCAATTAGAAGAAAATTTGAGAATGAAGAAACTCCCTATGGGAGGCAACTAAAGTGCAGACCTAGAACATGACTCTGGAGCAGTTTTCTACCATTTCACTAGCCCCAGCTGTATAGTTCTACAGGTCACAAATAAGTTATTACCAGCTATTAATTCCATGGACAGATATTCCTTACAGACTAAAACTATGGGAAACAGTATAAGACATCTGTCACATTTATCTATTGATCTGGGGGTGAAAAGTTCAGAAATTTACAAGAAAAGGATGCTAACCAGTCAAACTGATCTAAGAAAAATAAGATCTTGAAGAATCTTAAGTGTCTGTGCTTAGCACAAGGGCTCAGTAGAGACTCAGTAGATGTTTGCTGAATTTTTAAAAATGTATCTTTGTTAAAGATTATTATGTCTTTACTTATTCAAAAATCTCATTTTCAAATTTATACAAACCAATATGGCATTTGAAACTTTGCTTTTTATTAATGTCACAATAATAATGCAACATGTTCTAAATATCAATGAGATGTAATTTAAAATCAAATTAACATTTACATATATGAATTTGTTTCCCAATATAATTTAAGAAAACATATTCATCATGTTTTTTCTTTAATCAGTTGTAATAATTACTTCTCATTTCTCTTGGACCTGTGGTTAAACCAGTCAATTTTAAAATCAGTGCCACTGGGGAAATCCAAAGAGTTAGGGGTAAGAAGTAACAAATTAGCATTTACAGCTACACAGCATCTCTCCTTCACTATTCAGTTAATTCCTCTTGCATGGGGACCAAAGAGGCTCAGATGATGGCACCAAACCTCAATGTGGAGCTTTGTTCTTAGACTACCTCTTCATCAAAACCGTAAAACATATGGTGGGAGTCACTCTACAGTTGACACTAAACAGTAAAAAGGAAAAAAGGGGTCCAGATGTTGATGATTTATAAATGTGTAGTTATAAATTAATTGCCTCTTAACTCCAAATTTTCCCTTCAATATACGTCCTGCCATAATGGACAGAATTCTTTTAAGTGGGCATCATGCTAACTGAGTGTTCTCGGTAGAGGGTGCTAGATGGACACTGCAGGAGGAAAGGGCTCTCCTGCTGTTTGCTGTAAGGTGAGGTGAGAAGGGGTGAGGCAATCTGTTGGTCTTCCCCAGCTACACGCCCAGAACATGCTGTTCCTTGGCACACCTGCAGTCTTGCCTGACCTGGTGATAACTTTCCCATGGCCCTCTCCACGTGGAAACCAACAGTCCAAAGGCCTCTGCCTACATTGTGCCCTCCTGCCCACCCAAGCTTCTGTCCCCCTCTATACACCCACACCCTTAACTGCTGACTGCCTGTGCTCTGTTCTGCACTGTAAGAGGCTGCATCCTGTTTGCCAAGCAACTCATACCAGAACAGCCTGGCTAAAGCAGCAAACTCCTCTGCTATCCTGTGGGCTGAACTACACTTTCTCAACAAGGTCTGAAACCCAGCCTTGAGGAGGTAACCACCTTCTGCCTTTGTTCTTCCTGGGTATTCTCCCTCAATCCAAGGCAACCACATAGTTTCCTTATATCTTAAGTCACCTATTTAAGTTATAAGAGTTTAGTAATTCTTTATATTAAACCTGCTCTCTATATAACCTCCAGTGTAGCTTCCATCTCCTGATAAGACTCAAAATAATTCAGTGGCCAATGTCAATGTGTGGGATTTCCTGTAGGTGGTACTTTCTTGATTTGTCTGAGAAAATATAATAGGCATTAGATTAAAAAATTAAGTAGTTTATATATTTGGAACCTAGACTAACAGATATGAAATATTATGTATTAAAATACTAATGATTCTTTAGATGTTTAATTTTGGACAAACTGATAAACTAGCTTAGTATTTAATAAAGGAAAATTGCAAAAGAATGCATTCTGAACCTATTTTTTAGAAGAACATTGTCTTTGCTACTTGAATATTTTTATATCAATAATTAATGTTGAAAACTAAGAAAAACAGCTTATTGAATACCCTTGAATATTCTCCTCCAAAGAAATGACATGTAAAACTATTGAAAGTGCTTTCCCTGAAAAAACAGGCAGGAAAAAATTTCTGAACCAGCCTTCACAATAGACCAACAGATGGTAATCTTAATTCCAAATGAATTCACTAGGTAGGTTGGGAGTAACATTCAGAGCTTTATGAACGAGAGCAGAGCATCATGGCTGGCAAAGTGTAGTTCAGCCCTTTTCCCTGGAGCCTGGATTACAGCTGCTGAGGAAGAGAACAACGGGCAGGGACAAGGAGGAAGCACCCTTGCCTGTAAAGCATGAAGAACACAAAAGGCAGTATCAACCATTTAAGAAAAGAACTCCAGATTACATGTGAATTTCTACAAAATTAGAGCAGCATGTAGGAGCAGGGTGTAAACTAGGCCTAAGACCTTCAGCACTGTGATGGGTGCCGTGGGAGCTGGGCAGCTCTTTGTTCACATTGTGTATATGGTGACTTATGATTACAGCAGGTGCCTGGATTTAGCTTACTGGTACACAAATGATATTTGGTAAAATGATAATGCAGCTCTTCAAAGGCAAAGAGATTTCTATGGTTTGATGAGGTTTTTTTAAAAATTATCACTTGAAAATAAAAGGAGAAAAAAGCTACCATCAACACAAATGTGTCCCCTGAAAAGAAACAAAGCCACGGCCTTTGAGGGACAGGCTGTGGCTAAAAAACACTCCCAGGGACACCAACCCCACAGCAAGGATGACGCTCATCCAGGTGCAGTCGTGCCAGTGTGCCCGGACTAATCTAGGCAAATAAAAACATCCTGGGGATTGTCTAACTGTGCAGATGCCTGACTCAGATCCCCAGATGTTCCTCAAAGAGGCATATCAATTATGGAATTTAAATGTTGCTAATAAAGAACCAAATACTATTTCTGTGAATCCTTTGTGGACCATGAACCTAAAATGTCAGGTGAGATCTTGATGGTTTCAAACAAGATTGAGGCTTTTATTGCTTCTGTCTGGAACACAAGCAGGCCGGCCACATTCTATTCAAAACAAACTGCTCCAATAATTCATTTATTAATGCTAGTAATTTAGAAATCTACAGTTTTCCCATAAAACCTCTAAGGATTACAAAATGATGTGATAAAAGCAGAGAGCATTTTCCTTTACAGTAAACATTTTTATGAACCCACAGAGAAAAGATGATGTATTCATATATTGCACCGCCTGAGGAAACTAATTACAATACTTCCCTTTACTGCTTGGTGGGTGTGATGGTTAATTTTATGCGTTAACTTGGAGGGTGCTTTAGGATGTGACTAACACTTAAATCAGTGAACTTTGGGTAAAGTAGACTGTCCTCCATAATGTGGGTGAGGTTCATCCAACCAGGTGAAGCCATGACTAGAACAAAAAGACCAGCCTCCCTAAACAAGAGGGAATTAACCAGTAGCCTGTCTTTGGACTTCATCCGTACAATTGACTCTTCTGCATCTCGCACTGCAGATTCTGGACTGAGAGTCTCTATGATTGTGTGAGCCAATCCCTTATAATAAAGCTAGTGCTCACTCACACTCTCTCATACATACACATACACAACACTCTGTTGGCTCTGTACTCTGGAGAACCCTGACTAATACAGTGGGACTCACTTTACCTGTAATGGTGATAAGCCGTTACCATGGCAATGTAATCAATATGTCCAACTTCACCTTCCACTAATGGAAAAAGATGTATCCAATTCCTTAGTTCAGTGCACTTTTTCCTCCACAAAATCACCCCAAAAGTGGATCTTCTACCTCATCTTCAATTGCCTCTCTGGCCATCTAGTGAGAAGCAGCACCAAGAAATCCCAATCTTCCTTCTTTTAAGGGCAAACATGCATGTGTATTATATATTTTCAATTGATTAAATTATATAGCTAGACCTAGTCTGATTCCCATATAACAAAATGATGGAATTCATATACATTAATGGATTTATTTCCTTCAGCTACTTCCATCAGGTTTTCTAATAAATATTGTCAGCATGACTTTTTTCCTGCTTATGGTGGTTACAAATGAGACAGGGACGGTGGATGTAGTCAGAGTAGGGTAAAGGCCTCTGGGAAAAGCAGAGCGGACTATTTACAGTCAGAGCAATGTAACAATGGGCAATAGAAGTCCCCATTGAAACTCTGTTAAGCATTATGCAAAGTCAAGTTCACACTAATTCTCCAGGGAAAGATACCTAAGAATATAGACATCTTCATTGAGATCAGTTAAAGGTCAAAAGGCCAGGAGCAACTTGGCCCGGAATGTTTGAGTGTTTTGCAAGGGTATCAGCATAACCCGTGACTCCGCTGTCAGCCCCGGCAATCAGACTATGACCCAGCCCACCTTGAGGGCAGTGCAGGTGATGCAAGGCCACACCCCTAAGTTTTTTCATGTTCTCAAAAAATCCTCAACTGCCTATAAAACCCCCTAGACAACGCACCACTACAGGCTCTCTTGTCCCCTCCTGGCATGAGCCAGGAGCTCTATTCTCTCACTTTATTTCTAAATAAAAGCCTGTACCTTGCTCTCCTACCTTGAGTGTTTGTGAAGCTCATTCTTTGGCTTCGTGAACAAGAACCCCAGCATCACTAATACTTCAGATTCTCAAATATTTTAAAATACTGTTTTTTTTTTATTTTGACATTCTTCTTTATGCAGTTTTATTCTGGTTGTGACAGTGAATAAGGCTGAACTGCATTCTGAGTCTTACATTCCAATTCAAAGTTATAAAATAAAATTATACCAAGTACCTCAAATACTTTGAATTATTTCATTTATTTTCAGTAATTTCCTTTAGGTATTTTGAGTTTTGATACTGGGTTCACATGATTCTAGTCCAAATTTTGCCTCCCTTTTCTAGTTACATGATGCCTTATATAAGCCCCGATTATCATTAGAAAAGTGCTGCCGTTTCTCTCTATAATAGTCCAGCAATAACAAGGGCAGCATGTGTTAAGTGTTGTAACAGGAAATAAAAGGCATATCGAGGACAGAGGAGACACAGAGAAACAGAGAAGAATCAACTGCAGGAGGGCAGGAGGTTCAGGAAACACTTGTAGAAGATGACACCTGAGCTGAATGGCTGGTGTCTTGGTGGGGCCAAGCATTCCAAGCAGTGTGTTGTGTAAAGGCACAAGGGTGCATTAAGAGGAAAGGTTTCAAGAATTAAAGCACTTTAGTATGGCTGGAATAAGTGGTAGGTTTAAGATGGAAAAGAGTCCAAATAGGTGAGCAGGGCCCAGGCCACAGAAGGTTGTATATGCGGTGCTCTAGAGATTGAGTATAGGGATTTTAAGTGCAAGGATCTTAAGTGCAAAAGAAAGGGGTCAGAACATGTTTATGTTTTAGAACAACCACTTTGTCTGTCAATAGTATGGAAGAAAGATTAAAGGGTCAAGAAGCCAGGAAGACAACTTTGGTTGCATGAAGGAAATGGGTAAGAGCCTGAATGAAGATAGTAGCAATGGAGTAGGTTAGAAAAGGATTAAATTTGAAAGACTCAATAATTTGATATGTAAAGTCAGGGAGGGAATGAGCCAAAGGCGATCCCCAGTTTCTGACCTGAACAACAAGGTGGCTAAAACAAGGAGCCCAACATACGGGACCCACGGGACAAGGGCTCTGAACACTGACCCTCAGGGAATGAGGAATAATTGCCAAGAGAAAACAAAACAGGTAAGCCTTTTAAGTTCCCAAGCTCACTGCCTTGAGACAATTTCATGGCCACAGTGCAGGGAAGGGGAACCTAGGAAAAGCCTAAAACAAAATGCTCTTGAGATGAGGACACAAAGATGAAAGTCTGGGGAGACCAAGGAAGCTGGAGTTACTGCTGCACACGGATGGAAACCCAGAGCTCTCCCTTGGGAATTCAGTAGATACCAACGAGTACTTGCTGGTAAGGAAACTACTGGAAGCCAGGAAAAGACTGAAAAGGATTAGAGGGAACAGTGCCCACCCACTCACATGAGTTGGTTCCACCAGGTAGATCAGAAAAGCTTGTAATCTGCAGGGCACTGAAGACAGTATTCAGGAAGTACTAGTACTGTGTGAAAATTAGCCCTAGAGTGAGCATTGCTACTGGCCCACCTAACAAGTCATAGAAACAAAAGTAGAAAGGATCAAACTATTTCAAATTAACTTCATCCCAGCACTAAGCTCAAGAATGTTTATAGGAATACAAAAATATCCAACAACCAACAAGGTAGAATTCACAATGCTGGCAACCAATAGATTACCAGGCATATCAAATAAGGAGGGAAATACAACCTATAATGCGAAAATTATCAGTCAATTGAAATCCACCTAGAATTGACACAGAATTTTAACACAGATGTTAAAATCAGCAGAGACAATAAAACAATTATTATAACTGTATTCCACACATTCAACAGGTTAAGGTAGATGCTGGGACAACTGAATAGCCACGTGCAAAAGAAAGAAGTTAGACCCCTACATATAACATGTATGAAAGTCAACAAAATGCATCAGAAACCTAAATATAAGAGGTAAAACTACAACTCTTAGAAGAAAACAGGATTAAATCTTTGTGACCTTGAGTTAGGCAATTTTTTTTAGATATGATATCAAAATCACAAGCAACAAAAGAAAAACTCAACTGGAGTTCATCAAAATCAAAAATTTTTGTGCTTCAAGAAAATGAAAAGACAATCCACAAAATTAGAGAAAATATTTGCAAATAATGTATCTGATAAGTGACATACCAGAGTATATAAAGAACTCTTAGAATTCAATAAAAGGACAATCTAATTACAAAGTGGGCAGAGGATTTAAACATAATTTTCCAAAGCAGAGATACAAATGGCCAATAAGCACATGAAAAGATAACATCATTAGCCACTAAGGAATGTAAATTTAAACCACAATGTGCTATCATTTCACAAACACTAGGATTTCTATAATCAAGAGGCTAGATAATAATAAGAGTTGGCAAGAATGAGAAAAACCAGAGGCCTGAGAAACTGTGGATGGGAATGTAAAGTAGAACAGTTGCTTTGGAAAACAATTTTTCAGTTTCTCAAAAAGTTAAATATAGAGTAACCATATGACCTACCTAGCAATTTGATTTACAGATATATAACCAAGAGAATGGAAAAGAAGTCCACATTAAAATCTGTGCACAAACATTCACGGCAACATTACTCGTAAGAGCCAAAAAGTAGAAACAACCCAAATGTCCATCAACAGATGAGTGGATAAGCAAAATGTGGCATAACTCTACAACTGAATATTATTTAGTCATAAAAAAGAAAAAAGTACTGATACATGCTACAACATGGATACATATTGAAAATGTTATGCTAAAAGGAAGGCAGACACAAAAGGCCAAATGTTATATGTTTCTGTTCATATGAAATGTCAGAACAAGCATATCTATAGAGACATAAATTATGTTAGTGGTTGCTAGGGTCTGGATAGGTATTGCTAAGGGCTGGATAGATGGAAGTGCAAGGGGAGTGACTGATAATGAGTACAGGGTTTCTTTTGGGGTGATGAAAATATTCTGGAATTAGTGGTGACAGCTGTATTGCATTAAGAATATAGTAAAAACTTCTGTACACTTTAAAAGGGATTTTATGGCATATAAATTATATTTCAGTTTATAAAGCAGAATTTAAAATAACACAGAAATAACTTAGTACCATCCATAATACAGAACTTCTCAAGCTATGTGTATTTAGAACCCTTTTATTGTGATTGCTGTTTGTTTTAAATTTTCAACTGTTGTAGATACTTTTCTAAAATCCAATAGAAATGATTACTAGAATGTACAAATCAAAAAGGCATACAAAGCATAAGCCTACATTTTTTTCAATTGGTTTCAATAAACATGAAATTATTTTTTAAAAAGTGATAAAGGAAAATGACTTTAAAAGTAGACAGAATAGAAAGACACACAGAGGAACAAAGATAGGAATGACAGTGGAGCTCTTGTCAAAAAATGCAAGCAATAAACCAGTGGAACATTTGTTAAGTACTGTCAACTTAGAATTCTATACCCAGAGAAAATATCTTTCAAAAGTGAAGGCTAAATAAAGGTATTTTCAGATGTACAAAAGGTAAAAGAATTAATTACCTGCAGACCCATACTACCAAAAAAGAAAAATAATGAAAGGAATTACTTCAGGTAGAAACAAAATGATACCAGATGGAAATCTGTACCTACACAAGATAATGAAGAACACTAGAAATGAAAACTACATGGATAAATACACAGAAACTTTTTCTTATTATTTAAACCATGTTAAAAAATAGATGATTTGAACAAAAAACCCTAATGTATTAATGATTTATAATATATGTAAAAGTAATCTGCATGAAAGCAGTAGCATGTCAGACAGGAAAAATAAAAGCGTCTATCACAAGGTTCTCAAACTGTACATAATATGATATAATACCATTGAAGGTAGACTATGATAAATTTAATATTTTAAATCATAAGCCAACCACTAAAATAACAAAGAATAATTACTAATTGGCCAAAAAGGAAATGAGAATCATAAAAATTTCTCAATTAATCCAAAAGGAGGCAGTAAAAGAGAAAAAAAGGAACAAAGATCAATGAATAAAAATATGATGACCCTTAAACCTAAAGCATATCAACAGTCACATTAAATGTAAATGGGTTAAGCACCACACATAAAAAGGTTCCAAATACACATAGCTTGAGAAGCTCTGTATTATGGATGGTACTAAGTCGTTTCTGATTAAAAGACAGAAACTATTAAATTGGATTTTTTAAAAAGCAAGACCCAATTCTATGCTATCTAAATTCATTTCAAATAGAATGATACAAGTTAAAAGTAAAAGGATATAATTAACATTAAACAAAAGAAGGCTAGAATCCCTATATTAACATCAGACAAAGTAGATTACCAAGCAAAAAATATGTGAGATTTTGACAAGGTCATTTCACAATAATAACATGGTCAATTAGTTACAAGGGTATAACAATTTTGAATGTTTATGCTGCAAATAAGAGTTTCAAAATATTTAAAGCAAAAACTGATAGAACTGTAAAGAAAACAGACAAATAAACAATCATATTGACAAATTTCCATAGTCTGTCTCAATGCGTGAGAGAATAAGCAAAAGGAAAATCAGGCAGGATAGTGTAGAATTAAACGACACTATCCAGCAACATAACTTCATTGACATTTATAGATCACTCTACCCAGCAACAGCAAAATACACATTCTTCTCAAGTGCACCTGAAATATTTATCAAGATAGACCATATCCTAGGCCATAAATCCAGTCTCAATAAATTTAAATTCAAAAGGATTCAAGTCATAAACACCATGTTCTTTTACCATGGTGGAATTAGATCTGTAGACTGTAAAGTACAAACTATTGCTGAGAAAAAATAAGGAAGAACTAAATAAATGGAAATACAGACCTCATTCATGGGTTGGTATATCAGTATCAGTACTGATAAGATGTCAGTTTGGAAGGAATTGGCCCAATTTTATGCTATCTAAATTCAACACAATCCCAACCAAAATCTCACCAATAGACAAGTGATTTGGTAAGTCATATGAAAATGTAAAAGACCTAGAACAGCCACAACAACAAAGATGGTGGGTTAACACAACCTGATTTCCAGATTTATCTTAAAGCTACAATAATCAAGACAGCACTAGTGGCATTAAGATAGTGAAGCAGAGCAATGAAGTAGAATTGAGAGCCCAAAAATAGATTCAGATATATGGACAACTGATTTTTAACAGAGGTGGAAAGGCAATTCAGGAAAGAAATACTACTTATTATTAGTTTTTTTCAACAAATGGTACTGGAACAAAGAAGATTTTCAAAAAGAGAAATTTGATCCATACTTGACATCCCATATAAAAATAAACTCAAAATGGATAATAAATATAAATGCAAAACTCATAAAAATACTGTAAGAAAATAAGATAATCTTTGTAACACTGGGTTATAGAAAGCTCTTAAATGATACCCAAAGCATGATAGAAAAGTACAAATTGATAAATTGGAGTTCATTAAAAGTAAAAACTTCTGCCTTCAAAAATATTAGGAGAATGGGGAGAGAAAAAAATATGATGGCCTGAGTAGTGTGGCGGAAATCTCCTCCTAAATCCACATATATTTTGAAAATACAGCAAATACAACTATTTCTAAAAGAGTGACCAGAAGTAACAATACATCACCCTGTCTACATCTGGGAGAAGTCAACATCTCACAGAAAAGGGCACCTATGCGCAAACCGACTGTCCCTACCATTCCTGCAGAACAGCCAGAGGGCAGCCCTACCTAAAGCAACTACACAGCTTAATGCAGAGGCTTCTCCCTGCAAATGGCTAACCGGCCCAGACCCAGAGGTTGCTCCCTGTGCACAGATGACTGACACAGACAGTGGAGAGGGGTGCTGAGATCAGGAGCCACGAAAGGGCTTTCTGATCGTGGCGGAACCCGCGCTGCTCACCTGTGACCCCTGCCATCACCCTAGACCATCCTGAGGGCCACCCAGCCTATGGCAGTTTAGGGGAGAAACCCAGAGGCCGCTCCCTGCGCTCAGTTAACTGACCCAGACAGCGGAGACAGGCATGGTGACCGACAAGCAGAAAGGGAATTTTTTCTCCTAGGTGACACCCGGGCCACTTGCTGGCAACCACTCCCATAGCTCCAGGACTACAAAAAGGCAGAAGAACCTTATTCAATCCAAAATCTCTTCAACATCAGAAAGAGGGCTTGATGAGACTAAAATAACCAATCTTCCTGAAAAAGAAATCAAAATAAAAGTCATAAGCATCTTAATGGAGATACAGAAAAATATTCAAGAGTGATGGGATGAATTCAAATGGGAGATAACTGAAATGAAACAAACAATGGAGGGATTTAAAAGCAGATTAGGTGAGGTAGAGGAGGCAGTTAATGCAATAGAAATCAGAGAACAGGAATGCACAGAAGCTGAGGCACAGAGAGAAAAAAGTATCTCTAGGAATGAAAGATTAAGAGAACTGTGTGACCAATTGAAATGGAACAATATTTGCATTATAGGGGTACAAGAAGAGAGAAAAAAAGGGATAGAAAGTGTCTTTGAAGAAATAATTGCTGAAAACTTACCCAAGCTAGGGAAGGAAATAGTCTTTCTGGTCATAGAGGTCCACAGATCTCCAAATACAAGGGACCCAAGAAGGACAACACCAAGACATATAATAATTAAAAAGGCAAAGATCAAGGACAAGGACAGAGTATTAAAAGCAGCCAGAGAGAGAAAAAAGATCACCTACAATGGAAGATACATCAGGATATTATCAGACTTCTCAGCAGAAACCTCACAGCACAGAAGGGAGTGGCATGATATATTCAATGCAATCAGAAGAGCCTAGAACCAAGAATACTCTATCCAACAAGATTATCATTTCAATTTAAAGGAGGGATTAAGCAATTCCTAGATAAGCAAAAGTTAAGGGACTTCATCTCCCACAAACCCTCTCTACAGTGTATTTTAAAGGGACAGCTCTAGATGGAAGTGTACCTAAGACTAAATAGCTGTTATTACCTGAGAAAATAAAACCACAGCAAAGGAGGTAGACCAACTAAACACTAAACAAATCCAAAATTAAATCAGCTATGCACAAAGTCTGTTAAGAGATACATAAAGAGTACAGAATATGATGCCTAACATATAAAGAATGGAGGACGAAGAAAAAGAAGGGAGAGAAAAAAGAATGATCTAACTCGGTTTACATTAACATAATAAGTGATTAAGGCAGACTGCTAGATAGTAAAGAGGCTGCTCTTGAACCTTTGGTAACCAGGAATCCAAAGCTTGCAATGGCAATAAGTACATATGTATCGATAATCACCCTAAATGTAAATGGACTGAATGCAACAATCAAAACATACAGAGTTACAGAACGGATAAAAAAGCAAGACCCATCTATATGCTGTTGACAAGAGACTCATTTCAAACCCAAAGACATACAGAGACTAAAAGTGAAGGGATGGAAAAAGATATTTCATGCAAACAATAGGGAGAAAAAAGCAGGTGTTGCAGAACAAAATAGACTTCAAAACAAAGAAAGTAAGAAGAGACAAAGAAGGACATTACATAATGATAAAGGGATCAGTCGAACAAGAGGATATAACCATTATAAATATATATGCACCCAACACAGGAACACCAACATATGTGAAACAAATACAGAATTAAAAGGGGAAATAGAATTCAATGCATTCATTTTAGGAGACCTCAACATTACACTCACTCCAAGGACAAATCACCCAGACAGAAAATAAGTAAGGAGACAGAGGCCCTGAACAACACATTAGAACAGATGGCCTAACAGAAAGCTGTAGAACAGTCCACTCAAAAGCATCAGAATACACATTCTTCTCAAGTGCACATGGAACATTTTCCAGAATAGACCACATACTAGGCCACAAAAAGAGCTTCAGCAAATTCAAAAAAAATTGAAATTGTACCAACCAGCTTCTCAGATCACAAAGGTATAAAACTAGAAATAAATTGTACAAACAAAAGAGAAACAATCACAGCACATGGGGGCTTAACAACATGCTCCTAAATAATCAGTGAATCAGTGACCAAATTAAAACAGAGAACAAGCAATATATGGAGACAAATGAAAACAACAGGACAAAGCCCCAACTTCTTTGGGATGCAGTAAAGGCAGTTCTAGAAGGTAAGTATGTAGCAATCCAGGCCTAATTAAAGAAGGAAGAACAATGCCAAATCAACAGTCTAAATGCATAATTACTGAAACTAGAAAAAGAAGAACAAATGAAGCCCAAAGTTAGGAGAAGGAGGGACATAATAAAGATCAGAGAAGAAATAACTAAAATTGAGAAGAATAAAACGATAGGAAAAATCAATAAAGAATAAAATAATTGGAGAAGAACAAAACAATAGGAAAAATCACTACGGACACCACAGAAATACAAAGAATTATTAGGGAATACTATGAAAAATTATATGCTAACAAACTGAATAACCTAGAAGAAATGGACAACTTTCGAGAAAAATACAACAATCCAAAGCTGACCAAGGAAGAAACAGAAAATCTGAACAGACCAATTACCAGAATGAAATTGAATTGGGAATCAAAAAACTAACCAAGAACAAAACCCCGGACCAGAAGGATTCACCACTGAAATTTACCAGACATTTAGAGAAGACATAATACCCATTCTCCTTAAAGTTTTCCAAAAAATAGAAGAGGAAGGAATACTTTGAAACTCATTCTATGAAGCCAGCATCACCCTAATACTAAAATCAGGCAAAGATACCACAAAAAAAGAAAACTACAGACCAATGTCCCTGATGAACATAGACGCAAAAATACTCAACAAAATATTAGCAAACTGAATTCAAAAATAGATCAAGAGGATCATACACCATGATCACGTGGGATTCATCCCAGGGATGCAAGCATGGTACAACATTTGAAAATCCATCAACATCATCTACCACATCAACAAAAAGGACAAAAATCACATAATCATCTCCAAATACGCTGAAAAGCCATTTGACAAAATTCAACACCCATTCATGATAAAAAAAACTCTCAACAAAATGGGTATAGAGGGCAAGTACCTCAACATAATAAAGGCCATATATGACAAACCCACAGCCAACATCATACTTAACAGCAAGAAGCTGAAAGCATTTCCTTTAAGATCAGGAACAAGACAAGGATGACCACTCTCCCCACTTTTATTCAACATAGTTCTGGAGGTCCTAGCCATGGCAATCAGACAACACAAAGAAATAAAAGGCATTCAGATTGGAAAGGAAGAAGCTGAACTGTCACTGTTTGCAGATGACATGATATTGTCCATAAAAAACCCTGAAGAATCTACTATAAAACTATTAGAACTAATATCTGAATTGGCAAAGTTGCAGGATACAAAACTAATACACAGAAATCTGTTGCATTCCTATACACAAATGATAAACTAGCAGAAAAATATATCAGGAAAATAATTCCATTCACAATTGCATAAAAAAGAATAAAATACCTAGGAATAAACCTAACCAAGTGAAAGATCTATACCCTGAAAACTATGGGACACTCTTAAGACAAATTAAAGAGGACACTAATAAATGGAAATTCATCCCAGGCTCTTGTCTAGGAAGAAATAATATTGTCAAAATGGCCATCCTGCCTAAAGCAATCTACAGATTCAATGCAATCCCTATCAAAATACCAAAAGCATTCTTCAATGAACTGGAATAAATAGTTCTAAAATTCATATGGAACCACAAAAGACCCTGAATAGCAAAAGCAATCCTGAGAAGGAAGAATAAAACAGGGGCAATTATGCTCCCTGACTTCAAGCTCTACTACAAAGCCACAATAATCAAGACAATTTGGTACTGGTACAAGAACAGATCCATAGATCAGTGGAACAGACTAGAGAGTCCAGATATAAACCCAAGCATATATGGTCAATTAATATATGATAAAGGAGCCATGGATATACAATGGGGAAATGACAGCCTCTTCAACAGCTGGTGTTGGCAAAACTGGACAGCTACATGTAAGAGAATGAAACTGGATCACTGTCTAACCCCATACACAAAAGTAAACTCTAAATGGATCAAAGACCTGAATGTAAGTCATGAAATCGTAAAACTCTTAGAAGAAAAAATAGGCAAAACTCTCTTGAGCAACTTTTTCATGAACATATCTCCCCAGGCAAGGGAAACAAAAGCAAAAATGAACAAGTGGGACTTTATCAATCTAAAAACCTTCTGTACAGCAAAGGACACCATCAGTGTAACAAAAAGACATCCTACAGTATGGGAGAACATGTTCATAAATGACATATCCGATAAGGAGTTGATATCCAAAATATATAAAGAGTTCCCATGCCTCAACAATCAAAAAGCAAATAACCCCATTAAAAAATGGGCAGAGGAGCTGAACAGACAGTTCTCCTAAGAAGAAATTCAGATTGCCAACAAGCACATGATGATTTCTAATCATCAGAGAAATGCAAATTAAAACCACAATGAGATATCACCTCATACCAGTTAGGATGGCCAACATCCAAAAGACAAACAACAAATGCTGGCAAGGAAGTGGAGAAAGGGGAACCCTCCTACACTGTTGGTGGAAATATATATATATATATATATATATATATATTAGGAGAATGAAAAGACAAACTACAAGTCGGGAAAAAAATATTTGCAAATTGTATATCTGATAAAGGACTAGTATCCAAAATATATAAAGAAACCTCAAAACTCAGTAATAAACAAGCCACTTAAAAAATGGGCAAAAGATTTGAATAGTCACTGCATCAAAGAAGATATACATACAGCCAATAAGAACATGAAAGCATGGTCAACTCTATTAATCATTATGGAAATGCAAATTAAAAGCACAATGAGACATCATTGCATACCTATTAGAATGGTTGAAATTCAAAAAACTAGCCATATCATGTATGAGCAAGGAGGTGAAAGAACTGGAACTCTCATACTGCTTGAGGGAATGTACAACAATGGTACAACTACTTTGGAAAATAGATTGTCAGTATCTTTAAACATTATAGCTACCATATGATCCACACAGCCTACTCCTTGGTATGAATGCCCATTGCAGTTGTATTTGTAATAGCCAAAAACTGGGAATAATACAAACATCCATTAGCAGGTGAACAGCTAAATTATGGTATACCCATACAAGGGAATGCTAGTGAATAATAAAAAGAAATGAAGTACTAATAAATGCAAAGCATGGATAAATCTCAAAATAATTATGTTGAGTATAAGAAGCCAAATAAAAAGAAGTATATACTATATAATTCAAATTATATAAAACTCTAGAACAGCTATCAGCAAGCTTTTCTGTAAAGAGTCATATAATAAACATCTTAGGCTATGCAAACCATAGTTTTCTGTCACAAATACTAACTCTGCCATTATAATACAAAAGCAGCCATAGATAATCATCAATGACTGGTTATTGTGTTCTCATAAAATTATTTACAAAAAATGGCAGTAGGCCAAATTTAGCCCACAGGCCACAGTTTACCAATCCCTGCCCTAGAAAACTTCAGTTAATCTATAGTGACACAAGGTAGACTGGTGTTGCAGCTAGGGGTGGAGAAGAGGGGTGGTGCAGGGAGGCATGGAAAGTAGGGATTTAGGGATTCCAAAGAGACACAGCAAGACTTTTGGCAGTGATGGATATGCTTGCTATTCTGACTGTGCTGACAGTTTTCTCATAATGTACACATATATCAGAACTTAACAAATTGTATTCCTTAAATGTGTGCACTTTATTGTACACCAGATGTATTCAATAAAACTTAAAAAAGTACTAGATGAGGGGATTTTGGAAGGGCTAAGATGATGTGTACAGTCTTATATATGTTGACCTTAAAGCGAGCTATTTACATGCAGACATGTAGCAGGTGACTGTAACATGTACTAGACTGCAGTAGAGAGATCTGAAGGGGATACAGAGTTTTAGGAGTCCATAAAGTATTTGAGGTCATGAATATGAATGTTATCATCTCTGACAGCATATACTGACAGCAGCAATTCTCAGTTGGAGGGAGAGAGAACGGGACCTATATGGAGACATATCAGAACTTCAAGGGTAGTGAGTTTTAAAAAGCATGTTAACATCAAAATGTAAGTTTACACTTACCAACTCTAAGACGTTTTTTCAAAGGCTTGCTCAAGTCTACACAAGGACATGTGCACATGAATGCACACACACTGCGTTAGTTCTTAACTGTCCCCACAGAATAATTCTTTGCTGAGCCCCTCTGAAGGCTGGTCTTTGACTGTATTTTGCCTCAGAACTTACATCCCAGGGAAAACACCAAAAGGATGTAATATCCAACCAATCACTCTTCCCAGCAGTGCCTGGATTCAGGTTCTGAGGAAATGAAAACATCCCAAATTCCTCCTCAAGGCCACAGCCACACACAATGGACAGGGGCAGCCTCAGGTATCCCTGAGTTCTTCAAGAGAGGTATGCAAGCTAAACTGTAAGAGTGATCTAGTAAGATACTAAGACTAGTTACTCTCTCTTCAAAATTAACTCCTTTGCAATAAGATGTAAAAAAAAAAAAGGATACTAGGGAAATAATGATACAATCCACTAGGCTAAGACCTATGGTATTATTTGTATTTTATATATTAAACAGCTCACTTACCATATCTTATTGATTTAAATAATATCAGTGCTTTCTCCACTGATAACTTCTCTGAAGAATGTCAGGGAACATTCTGTTCTTTGTCTAACGTTATCCTCACTTTAAAATAAAAAACCTTTAAATTAAAAAGAATTACTATGAAAAGATTTAATTTTTTGTTTTTACAAAGCAAAAAAAAAACAGAGGGGAAAATGATCAAGTATTATAAATCAAATCACATTTGAAACATACTAGGAGAGATTGATATTGAGTTCAACAGTGAACATTTTTTAAGTGAATAGTTTTTTTTACAACATATTCCCTTTCTTCCTTTTTTTTGTTTAGAAATCTGGATCTTTATGCAGTATTAGAATTGCTTAAAGCAGCATATACCTAAATCTCAAGTGGATTAATACACTGAATTCAAGAAGAAAAGGCAAAGATAATCGCTGAGCAGAGGACATGACCATCACTCTCGTGGTGGCACACTCTATATTAGTGACTCTGGAAGAGGCAAGGCACAGGAACGATCACTGCTCATATAGATGGTACTAAATACAAACTTGTTCAATGCCTGTAAAGGGTGTCTCAATGAAAATACTTTGGAAAGGTTTGTGCTATCTTAGCTACAAAAATATATCCTTTAATATATTCACCCAACAGCTACTCCTGAGATCATTAAAAAAATTCCTTCCCATAAAGGAACACATGAGCAGAAATGGATCAATGGAAAATCTGCTTTAAAATATTTTTGTCTTTGACACCTTAGGTAATGCAAAACAAATGGTCAAGGAAATACTGATTTAAAAGAAAATTTGCGTTAGCCAGAGACGGGTAAGATTCCTCAAGGGAGGAACAACCTAACACAGGCACAGTTGCAGGGGGGCCATCAGGTGAGAAATTGGGGATCAACAGAGGTGAGGCTTAGAACCTCACCACCCCTGTTTTGAGAGAAATCTTCTGCATCCTTCAATGTTTTGTTGCCCTTGTCTAGCTTGGATTAATACTTAGTCTATAAGCACACACCTGATCATCTACATTTGCCCTCTGACAGCACTAAATTATGTTTTCTACCTTTATCTTGCACTTCAGCATTTTATTTTAAAAAAAAAATAATAATAATAGTAATAATAAGGGAGAAATGTGGGATTCACATATAAATCAAGTATAAAAATCAAATGAATAATCATATTTGACTGGACTGTTTATAGTTCATGATGCGTGATCAAAACTGAAAGTTTCTGTGATATGGCTGCCCTTGCACTGTTCACCATGTAAGAACTTATTCACTATGTAAGAACTTGTTCACCGTGTAAGAACTTGTTCGTTATGCTTCAGAAGACTGGAGACTGTTGAGAATTAGGCTTGGGGTTGATTAATGATTGTGCATTGAGTCCCCTATACAGAATTTTATTGTTGTTAACAACCATTTGACCAATAAATATGAGAGATGCCTCTCTAAAAAAAAAAAAGTGAATTTGCTAGAAAAATGTTTGATTTGGAAATCCATCTTAAATTAATAATTTATTGAGCACACATTTATTTAAAGACCTCATAGGAAGGTTCTTGGCCTACTACAAGCTCACCCATTAAAATAGTATAAAAGGTTAAAACTTAATGCGAGATTCAAGATGGTGGTGTGAGAGGTGAGATGGAGAACTCCTAAAACCACAAATAGTACAAAAATACAGTTAGTTAATACAACTAACCCTAAAACATCAACAAGAAAGAAGGCTGCACCAGACTGTACACATGGAGAACAGAGCAGACCTCATGAAACAGGGTAATGCACAAAAGCCTTAATCTGGCGGGACCCAAGCCCTTCCCCCACCCCAGCTCACTTACAGGAGGAAGAGAAACGGAGTGGGGAAGGGAGTGGAAGCCTTGAGCTGCTGAACACCCAGCCCTGGAGGTCTGCTTTGGGGACAGAAACCTACACTGTGTGGTGATCTGGACACTGGGGAGCTTGGGCAGGTGGAGTGCTTGAGAGACTGAGATTCCAGCCATTTGTGGAGGAGGGGATCCACACCCAGCCACTCTGGGACAAGGGAAAGGCAGGCGGTCTGAGAGGCTTCCTAGCAGCAAGAGGGCTGCTGAAGTGGGGCAGTGTGCACGGAGCTTGCTGCATGGGAGGAGGGAGAGCTAGACAAGGTTGTCTGAGTGCACTTTGCCCAGCTGGTTGGAAACTTTGAGGAGCTTCAGGTGCTCCAGCCCCCTGGCTGGCTGCTCAGCTCCAAGGCCCCCCACTGTGACATGCAGCCTGCTGTGCCTCCCTCCTGGGCTACCAGCACCAGTTCACAAATGGGCAGTCACTGTGCTGGCATCAGGCCAGCCAGCCAGAGGGAGGCCCTGCCTACAACGGCTAGAGACACCAACCACAGAGGCTTACACCTGCATGCTTGGCCCACTGGCTCTGACACCAGAGACAGGCACTGCAAACAGGAATTAGGAAACAGACCTTTCCTCACCCCAGGCACCAGCTCCACTCCCCTATGATCTCCAGCCTCACTCTAGGGGCTGAGCAGCTCCAGGGACTGGAGCTTCTGGGAACTAGTGGGCACCAAACAGAAATATGAAATGTCAAAAGAACATGGTCCAGATGAAAATCTCACAAACTCCAGAAAAAGGGTCAAATGAAACTGAACTCACCAATCTGCCTGAAAGAGAGTTCAAAATAAAAATCATAAACATACTTATGGGGGTACACAAAAATATTCAGGAAATCAGAAACGAATTTAAGTCAGAGATTCAATCATTAAGAAATTCCATACCTGAAACGAAACATACAATAGAGTGATTTAAAAGCAGATTAGATGTAGTAGAAGAGATGGTAAATGGAACAGAAACTAGAGAAGAGGAATACAAAGAAGCTGAGACACAAAGAGAAAAAAGAATCTCTAAGAATGAATGAATATTGAGAGAATTGTGTGACCAATCCAAACAGAACAATATTTGTATTATAGGTGTACCAGAAGAAGAGAGAGAAAAGGGGATAGAAAGTGTAATTGAGGAGGTAATTACTGAAAACTTCCCCAATTTGGGGAAGGAGATAGTCTCTCTAGCCATGAGGTTCACAGGTCTCCCAACACAAGGGACCCAAGGAAGACAACATCAAGACATGTAATAATTAAAATGGCAAAGATCAAGGATAAAGACAGACTTTTAAAAGCAGCAAGAGAGAAAAAAGATCACATACAAAGGAAAACCCATCAGGCTATCATCAGACTTCTCAATAGAAACCTTACAGGCCAGAAGGGAGTGGCATGATATATTTAATGCAATGAAGCAGAAGGGCCTTGAACCAAGATTACTCTACCTGGCAAGATTATCATTTAAATTTGAAGGAGGGATTAAACAATTTTCAGATAAGAAAAAGTTGAGAGAATTTACATCCCACAAACCACCTCTACAGTACATTTTGGAGAGTCTCCTATAGATGGAAGTATTCCTAAGGCTAAACAGATATCACCCAAGGGATAGACAAAGAGTATAGAATATGATTCATAGCACACAAACAATAGAGGAGGAAGAAAAAGGAGGAAAAAGAAAAAGAACCTTTAGGTTGTGTTTTTAATAGCATATGAAGTGAGTTAAATTAGACTGTTAGATAGTAAGTGATATACCCTTGAACCTTTGGTAACCATGAATCTACAGCCTCCAATGGCAATATGTACATACCTATCGATAATCACCCTAAATGTAAATTGTCTGAAAGCACGAACCAAAAGACATAGAATCACTGAATGGATAAGAAAACAAGTCTATATCCTGCCTACAAGAGACTCACTTCAAACCCAAAGACATACACAGACTGAAAGTAAAGGGATCGAAAAAGATATTTCATGCAACTAACAGGGAGAAAAAAGCAGGAGTTGCAGTACTTCTTTCAGACAAAATAGACTTCAAAACAAAGAAAGTCACAGGAGACACAGAAGGACATTACATAATGATAAAGGGGTCAATCCAACAACAGGATATAACTACTATAAATATCTATGCACCCAACACAGGATCATCTATAAATGTAAAACAAATACTAACAGAATTAAAGGTGGAAATAGAATGCAATGCATTCATTTTAGGAGACTTCAACACACCACTCACACCAGAGGACAGATCAACCAGACAGAAAATAAGTAAGGAGACAGAGGCACTGAACAATGTATTAGAACAGATGGACCTAACGGACAGCTACAGAATGCTCCATCCAAAAGCAACAGGATACACATTCTCAAGTGCACAAGGAGCATTTTCCAGAATAGATCATATACTAGGCCATAAAAAGAACCTCAGTAAATTCAAAAAGATTGAAATTATACCAACCAGCTTCTCAGATCACAAAGGTATGAAACTAGAAATAAATTACACAAAGAAAATGAAAAAGCCCACAAACACATGGAGGCTTAATAACATGTTCCTAAATAATCAATGGATCAATAACCAAATCAAAACAGAGATCAAGCAATATATGGAGACAAATGACAACAATAATTCAACAACACAAAATCTGTGGGTCACAGTGAGGCCATGCTAAGAGGGAAATATATTGCAATACAGGCCTATCTCAGGAAAGAAGAACAATCCCAAATGAACAGTCTAAACTCACAATTAATGAAACTAGAAAAAGAAGAACAAATGAGGCCCAAAGTTAGTAGAAGGAGGGACATAATAAAGATTAAAGCAGAAATAAATATAATTGAGAAGAATAAAACCATAGAAAGAATCAATGAAAGCAGGAGATGGTTCTTTGAGAAAATAAACAAAATAGATAAACCCCTAGCCAGACTTATCAAGAAAAAAAGAGAATCTACACACATAAACAGAATCACAAATGAGAAAGGCAAAATCACTATGGACACCACAGAAATACAAAGAATTATGAGAGAACACCATGAAATATTATATGGTAACAAACTGAATAAACTAGAAGAAATGGACAACTTTCTAGAAAAATACAACCTTTGAAGGCTAACCCAGGAAGAAACGGAAAATCTCAATAGACTGATCACCAGCAAAGAAATTGAATTGGTAATCAAAAAACTACCCAAGAACAAAATCCCTGAACCAGATGGTTTCACTGCTGAATTTTATCAAACATTTAGTGAAGACTGAATACCCATCCTCCTTAAAGTTTTCCAAAAAGCAGAAGAGGAGGGAATACTCCCAAACTCATTCTACGAGGCCAACAGCACTCTAAAACCAAAACCAGGCAAAGATACCACAAAAAAAGAAAATTACAAACCAATATCCCTGATGAACATAGATGCAAAAATACTCAACAAAATATTAGCAAACCAAATTCAAAACTACATCAAAAAGATCATCCATCACAATCAAGTGGGATTCATCCCAGGAATACAAGCATGGTACAACAGTTGAAAATCCATCAACATCATCCACCACATCAACAAAAAGGAGGACAAAAACCACATGACCATCTCCACATATGCTGAAAAAGCATTTGACAAAATTCAACACCCATTCATGATAAAAAAAACTCTCAACAAAATGGGTATAGAGGGCAAGTACCTCAACATAATAAAGGCCATATATGACAAACCCACAGCCAACATCATACTTAACAGCAAGAAGCTGAAAGCATTTCCTTTAAGATCAGGAACAAGACAAGGATGACCACTCTCCCCACTTTTATTCAACATAGTTCTGGAGGTCCTAGCCAAGGCAATCAGACAATACAAAGAAATAAAAGGCATCCACATTGGCAATAAGAAGTCAAACTGTCCCTGTTGCAGATGACATGATATTGTCCATAAAAAACTCTAAAGAATCCACTACAAAACTACTAGACCTAATATCGAATTCAGCAAAGTTGCAGGATACAAAACTAATACACAGAAATCTGTTGCATTCCTATACACAAATGATAAACTAGCAGAAAAATATATCAGGAAAATAATTCCATTCACAATTGCATAAAAAAAAGAATAAAATACTTAGGAATAAACCTAACCAAGTGAAAGATCTATACCCTGAAAACTATGGGACACTCTTAAGACAAATTAAAGAGGACACTAATAAATGGAAATTCATCCCAGGCTCTTGTCTAGGAAGAATTAATATTGTCAAAATGGCCATCCTGCCTAAAGCAATCTACAGATTCAATGCAATCCCTATCAAAATACCAAAAGCATTCTTCAATGAACTGGAATAAATAGTTCTAAAATTCATATGGAACCACAAAAGACCCTGAATAGCAAAAGCAATCCTGAGAAGGAAGAATAAAGCAGGGGCAATTATGCTCCCTGACTTCAAGCTCTACTACAAAGCCACAATAATCAAGACAATTTGGTACTGGTACAAGAACAGATCCATAGATCAGTGGAACAGACTAGAGAGTCCAGATATAAACCCAAGCATATATGGTCAATTAATATATGATAAAGGAGCCATGGATATACAATGGGGAAATGACAGCCTCTTCAACAGCTGGTGTTGGCAAAACTGGACAGCTACATGTAAGAGAATGAAACTGGATCACTGTCTAACCCCATACATAAAAGTAAACTCTAAATGGATCAAAGACCTGAATGTAAGTCATGAAATCATAAAACTCTTAGAAGAAAAAATAGGCAAAACTCTCTTGAGCAACTTTTTCATGAACATATCTCCCCAGGCAAGGGAAACAAAAGCAAAAATGAACAAGTGGGACTATATCAAATTAAAAGCTTCTGTACAGCAAAGGTTACCATCAGTAGAACAAAAAGATATCCTACAGTATGTGAAAATATATTCATAAATGATATATCTGATAAGGGGTTGACATCCAAATTATATAAAGAGCTCATGCACCTCAACAAACAAAAAGCAAATCATCCAATTAAAAAATGGGCAGAGGATCTGAACATACACTTCTCCAAAGAAGAAATTCAGATGGCCAACAGGCACATGAAAAGATGCTTCACATCACTAGTCATTAGAGAAATGCAAATTAAAACCACAATGAGATATCACCTCATACCAGTTAGGATGGCCAATATCCAAAAGACAAACAACAACAAATGTTGGCAAGGTTGTGGAGAAAGTGGAACCCTCCTACACTGCTGGTGGGAATGTAAGCTAGTTCAACCATTGTGGAAAGCAGTGTGGAGGTTCCTCAAAAAACTCAAAATAGAAATACCATTTGACCCAGGAATTCCACTTCTAGGAATTTACTCTAAGAATACAGCAGCCCAGTTTGAAAAAGATATTTGCACCCCTATGTTTATTGCAGCACTATTTACAATAGCCAAGAAATGGAAGCAACCAAGTGTCCATCAGTAGATGAATGGATAAAGAAGATGTGGAACATATACACAATGGAGTATTATTCACCAGAAGAAGCAAACAAATCCTACCACTTGCAACAACATGGATGGAGCTAGAGGGTATTATGCTCAGTGAAATAAGCCAGGTGGAGAAAGACGAGTACCAAATGATTTCACTCATATGTGGAGTATAAGAACAAAGCAAAACTGAAGGAACAAAACAGCAGCAGACTCACAGAACCCAAGAATGGACTAACAGTTACCAAAGGGAAAGGCACAGGGGAGGATGGGTGGGAAGGGCTGGATAAGGGTGAAAACGCAGTATTATGATTAGCACACATAATGTAGTGGGTGGGGGGACACGGGAAAGGCAGTACATACAGAGAAGACAAGTAATGACTCTATAGCATCTTACTACGCTGATGGACAGTGACTGTAATGGGGTATGTGGGGGTCACTTGATAATAGGGGGAGTCTAGTAACCATAATGTTCAAGTAATTGTACATTAACGATATCAAAATAAAATTTAAAAAAACAATGCAAAAAAATACTATAGAAGGGGTCTGGTAAGTGATTAAAAATACATGGAGGATTTTAAGAAATGTTTACAACTATCTATTAAACATGTTAAGTGGTTAAAGTGTTACACTGTCATGAAGATTCCATGGTGCAATGAGATACATATTGTTAAGTTCTGGTAGGATACTTACCTGATTTAAAAGGTGCAGTTGCAGGAATCACACATTAAAGCATATGTAGAGGATTATAAACACACTGGCAAAAATCTGAATTATTTTTAAACTGTGTTTTGCCCTATTAAAGAAAGTTTAACAGTAACAAAAAAAGGGAAAACTTACGTAGACAAAAAGTTTTCTGACAGTCATCACAATTTTCTAGTAATTTTTTTTTAAGTTTGTTTTGTTTCTAGTAGGGTTTTTTGGGTTTTGTTTTGTCTTGTTTTGGTTTGGTTTAGTTTTATGAACACAGAGATTTTTCACATTATGCTGATACAGAGACAAACTTTTAGTAATTTTACTAAAGGCTGCCTCTTTTTGTAGTATCAGTGTCTCTGGCATTCCCTTTCCTCATTTAAATTTGAGCTTTTAATTGGCTTGAGGTGGTTTGTTTGTTTTGAATTCATACAGATAAAGAGGGCTCCAGATGTCACCTAATTCTCTTATTTCACAGGGGAAAGAGGCACAGAAAGGCAAAAGAACAATACCCAGCTTTTTTTTTTTACAGCAACAAGGAATCTCATGAAATCTATATTACTTTTCTGTGGCTACTGTAACAAATTACTACAAATCTGGTGACTTAAAACAACAGAAATTTATTCTCTCACAGTTCTGGAGGCCAGAAATCTAAAATCAAGGTCACAGGGCTCACCTCCTTCAGAGGCCCTGGGGAGAGCCCTTCCTTGTCTCTCAGCCTACGGCGGCTCTGGGCTTCATTGGCCTACGGCTGCCTAACTCCAATCTCTGCCTCTGTCTTTACATGGCTTCTCTTCTTCCATGTCTTCTAACACAAGCTGCCTTTGGATTTGGGGCCCACCTAGATAATCCAGGATGATCTCACCACTTTGACTGAATTACATCTTCAAAGACTGCTTCAAAATAAGGTCATATTCACATGTTCCAGGGGCTAAATGTGGAATATCTTTTGGGGACTACCATTCTACCTACTATAGACTCTCAAGAATAATTAATCAATTAGCAATGAATAACATCAGATTCTCTCCTTCTCTATGATGGAGAAGGAGTGCACAGACAAAGGTGGGACTGGACAAAAATATAGAAAAAGCAGTAAGCAGCAAAGGGAGTAAGGGAGCAAAGAGAGGCTGAAGAGGGAGAAGACAGTTAAAAAAAGCTTCATAACTTGGTCCAAGATCACCTTTGAGATAACTGGCAACTGTGCAAAGATATTTTACCACACAAGTTGCATGCATTTCTGCTTTTTGCAATTTGTGAAATGTTTAAGTATTTTAGACTCAAATTTCTTAGAAAAGAGTCCAGTTTCCAAATGATTTAATAATTGGGATATCCCTGGCGTCCTGCCAAAAGAAAGTCGGAATGACTTCTGAAGAGCCCTAGAGTTCTATATTTGTCAGAGCAGAGAGTGTTTGAGATTTACAGCTTGGATTCTGAGTCATTCCTAACTAACTCCAAAATGATAGAATCTCATACGTAGTAAAAACTACCGATTTAAGCCTTGATGTAAAGCAGCCCACTCAGAGAGAACATAATAAGCTTTTATTAACAAAACAAAAAAAAACAAAGACAGGTGAACTTTATTCAGTCTTCCTATAGAAAAGTTTAGTCTTTAGTGTTTCCCTTTCTTTCATATTATTCTCAGCCTCAAGACTTTGGCAGGTGTTACTGATGACTTTTGTATCAAGTATATGGTCGTCTCTTGCAGCTCATTTACTGATAATATTCTGACTATAAAATGAAATTGGTTGAGTGAATGGTCTTTGCCACCTGGCTCTCACTTCCTCATTTCTCAGTAACCATCCCTTTTCTCTATTCTTGCTTTCTTTCATTTTATCTTTTAGACTTGAAACATTTTGCTTCTGTTGCCAAAAAATTCCAATTTTCAAATTTTACTAGAAAACTGAATTCATGCAAAGCTTTTCAACAAATAATTCATGTTAACAACCACAATAGGCTAAAAAATTATGGTGTTTACATATTGAACCTATTCTCATTCAGTATATTTTTAACATTTTAAATATTATGAAATATTTGTGACACAAAGGTATAAAGAAAAACATAATGAATTCCAACTCACCCACCATTCAGTTTAAAAAATAAAACTAGCAATATAGTTGAAATCTCTGTTTTCATTCCCAAATCATTCTGTTCTTTCCCCTTCCTCCATCACTGCAAAAGGTAAACTGTATCTTATATTTTACCTAACATATTTTGCATTATATCCCTGGACTTTGTATGTCTAGGCTAATTATTCTTTTCATATATTACCTACCACCAAACCAACTCTCACTATATGGTAAATAACAATAAAGATCACGATACTTAAAAAAACAATTCCAGAATCTGCAAATTCAGAAAAACTCCCATGACATTATTTCAAACCAGAACATGAGTTAAATTTCTAAAATTTTTATTCCAAAATGAGGGTTGTCCTTTGACATGCAGGTAAATTCTATAAAGAATTGTGGCACAAATAAAATAGCATATCAAATAATTGCCTCCTACAGAAGCCTTTATCTAGACTAAAAAAATCTATAGCACATGGAAAGTTAAAATGAAAGACAAATGAGATCCCTAAAGAACTAACTTGCCAAACTTTTTTTTGATAGAATTATAATAGAAGTTGAAAGAACACAAGATTGCTTAAAGAGAGAATTCCTTTTCTTCAAACATGGCTTAAAATAGCAGTATCTTGATTTCTGCCTTACCTGAGATTTCTTCAGGAAGAAGTTAGGAAAACCTTATTCAATCATGAAATAATGGACAAGCATAAAAGGGACTATAAGTAACTAACACTAGTAGAAACATATAATGAAATAACCATATTCACTAGTCTTAGTGAGCTTCTTTTATAATTCGTTACCAGATAGTGACAAAAAGAACATTCCAGTTGTGATATATATGGAAAAAAGACACAGTGGACTATTAAAATCTGAGTATAAAACAGTAATTAAGCCAACCAGTATTTATTAAGCACTTCCTCAGTGCCAGGGACAGAGTTACATGGTGTGGCAAAGGGGAAAAGTACACAGTTTAATCCTTCCCTTAGAACCAGAAGCTGAAACAATTTAAATTAACAGTTTAGTTTACAATAATACTGAGTTGATTACTGAAAGAAAATAACTAAAGGAACACAAAAACAAGAGAACATAACTGGATTAAGTAAATTTGTCTTAAATTTTATTTATATATTGAGAAATACTAAGATTACATTAAAAGGACTCAAGTAATTATTCAGACATTTTAATATATCCAGGCATGGAAATATCTAAGAAGAATTAGCAGTATTTTCCCTGGAAGCTACATCTACAGTAAGTTAATTAAACAAAGCAGCTCGGATTTTCAAGGCATTATAATTTTAAATGGCAGTAGTATCTAAATTTTCATGATTCCTTAAAGATTCTCCATCAGAAACCTATCCTAAAATAAGTAAATGTATGAGAGCACACAGAATCACATTTCTAGATAGCGGGTTCTTAATAAAAGTTAAAACAACAATCAACTGTATCTAAGGAGCAATAAAATTCATTCTTTATATTTGCAACTATAGAAGCACAGAGGTTTTCTTATTGACTAGAACAACCTTGGAAACGATCCTGTCCAACCTCTTCATTTTAAAAGATAAAGAAACTGAGGCCCAGTGACTTAGCAAGCTAGCACCATGGCTAGGATTAAATTCCAATTCTCTTAACATGAGACTAGTACTTTTTCAAATTCTTTTGATGAACTAAAATTATGAAGGGGGAAAAAAAAACAGACCCACCAATAGCTTTGTTTTCAATAAGAAGCCATGGCCTCTGAGGCAGAAGGCCAGATTCTTACTCCAGCTCTAATTATAGCCCTAAAGCAAATCACCAGAGCTCTCTGGGATTCAGTTTTTGTATATAAAATGAGAAGGCTAGACAAGATCAGTGATTCTCAATCTTGGCTGTGCAGTAGAATCCTCTGAGTATCTTTTTATAAAACAGCAATGCCCAGGTCCTACCCTTCCCCCACCCCCAAGATTCTATTTTAAATGGTTTGGGAAGATACCCTGGCATCAGTATTTTTTTTTAAGTTTTCCAAGAGAATCCAATTACAACCAGACTGAGATCCACTGGAGAGGTAATTTTTAAGGTCCCCTTTATCATCTAAAATATATTTCCTTGTTTTAGTTGTAGTAATTTGGCTGTAGGTTGATTAACGAATGGTAGATTAGACACAATAAATGCAAACAAATCTAATAAAAAAAACTGCCCCCTACTTTGCAGACATTCATGGTGTGGTGAGATTCTATACTGTAGTCCTTAGCATTTATTGAGGCCTGTGATAGAGAAGGCTTCTTCTCCTTCCCTGATATATCCTTCCACATGGAGGGAGCTCAATTAGTAGCAAACTCTCGGCTCTCTCTATGTCTTTCTTCATCTGTTGGCAAATCTGGAAGAAAAAACTGAATGTTTGCCTCAGGTCCCTCTTTTTGCCTCTGGGGAATGAGCCAACCACAGAGAACACAAGCTCTGACCTGCTTCTCTAAGGACAGTCTCTGCCTCAGGACTCATCTCAGGCCAATGCTGCTATGATAAGCCTTCTAATTCTCACGTTCAGAATTTGGAAGCCCACTTGCCAACAAATACAAGCTGCACCCTCTAAATTAGACTGTTAGAAAAGAGGGTGATATTTGGATTCCCATATACTTCTTGTCTTATTTCTTAACTGGTTCAGAACTCAGTGAATAAAGAGGAAGGCTATTTATTGGGTACCCTCAAATATCTCAATGAGGCATCTACTCTGTATTAGATAATGCCACAGATGATATGCTTGGTGTCATTTGGCAATGTTCAGAGTGAATGAATAAATGAACACATAAGTATTATAACTGTTATGGACTGAATGTTTATGTCCTCCCAAAATTCATACGTCAAAATCCTAACCCCCAGTGTGAAGGTATTAGGAATGGGGCCTTTGGGAGGTTATTAGGTCATCAGAGTGGAGCCCCAGTGAATGAGATTGGTGCCCTCACAACAAGAGATACAGCAGAAATGATCTCTCTACATTGTGAGGATTCAGCAAAAAAGAAGCCATCTTTAAACCAGGAAGAGGGTCCTCACCAAACATGACTGTGCTGGGACCCTGATCTCAGACTTCCAGCTTCCAGAACTATGAGAAATAAGTATCTGATATTTATTTATTTACCAGTCTATGGGATATTTGTTATAGCAGTCCAAGGTAACTAAGATTGAATAATAGAGATGATTCATAACACCCACCATCAAGATAAAAAGCAAATATCCTAGAAGGATATGCAAAGGCCTTCCATGACTTTGCTCCTGTCTACCTCTCCAGCTCAACTCCTTTCCTTCTCCCGCACAAGCCCTACATTCCAGCCATTCTGTACTCCTTGAAAACTTCCAAAGGCACACAAGAACCTATGTTTCATAAAAAACAGTAAAAGTGAGACCAATATAGCTGTGAGTAACTGTTTATAGACCCATCCTTCAGCTGTCAGGCTTCATGATACTTCCCCAGCAAGCACTGCCACAATCCCAGGGCCATTACATGTTCTCACAGCACAGTGGACCACTCCTTCACTGCGTTTATCACAACTACAATTTTTACAATCACCTGTGTGATATTTTATTCCTCTCTCTCCATATAAACTGTAAACTCCAGTAGGGCAGAAAGTGTGTCTGTTTTAACTCTCCAATATGTCCCCAATGTAGGTACCACATATGTCTAGCATTTAGAACATGCTCAATAAATATGTCAAGCTAATAAATGAATATTCTTTTATCTACAAGCCTTTCCTATCCTCCTTCTATTATCTGGCTGATTTTTGTCTTCATTTAAAAACCAGCTCAGCATCCTCCAATCTAGAAGTCACCCCTGATCCTGAGGTCAAGTTAGATACTCCACCTCTGTGCTCTCACAGCATCCTGGGTATATTTCCATATAGTCTATACACTTGATTATAGTTTTTTATTTCCTTGTCTCGCTCTTTGTCTCTCCCACTAGACTGTTGAGCTCCTTAAGAATAAGGGTTGTATCTATCATCTGTACATGCTCTTTGCGTAGCACAAGTGCCTAACATAGAGGGGACACTGAGTATATGTTTGAGTGCATAAAGATGTGCATATGCTGCATTTTAGTACATCAGTTCATGCCTGTCTGCCAAAGTACCTACTGAGTAAAAACATTAAAAGGATAAAGCTTGAAATAAAACCCCAACGCTTAAATTACATTAAAGTTTTTCCAAAAACTGTGACCTAACAAAATTGCTTTAAATTGTTTTTACTAGTATCATCCTTGTTTGTGCTTTATGAATAACGAAATTTAGAACCAGTATCAGAACACTAAATAGAATTTTTAGAATAATTTAAGATAACAAATTAGTTCTAGGAAAATAGGAAAGTTGAAGGTACTCTGCACAAGTGGAGTCATTTTAAATAATGATATTGTCTCAAGGATTACTCTACCCTGCTATTCCATTATTAAAGGGCACTTTGACTTAACAGCTCCCTGCAAATGCCTTTACTCCTTTACAGACAATGGTGATGACTCCTGCAAATTTCTACTAGGTCCCTATATTGAAAGAGAAGATCTGGCTGCTAAAGCAACTTCATTTTTCTTAACACATGATCTATCCCTCCAGACGTTTGAAACATTAAGTGTGCTTTCAATGATTCTTTAATGGACATAATTAAAACAATATTAAGGATGGACACTTAAGTTATTTGGCTGCTTCTGTCACAGCTCATAAATGACCACATGTTTGCCCTACTTATGAGCCAGACTTTCCTAAACCAAGAACATATGAAGCTTTCAAGAAACAAATAAAAGGTTAATGACCAAGAGACTACCTTTTTTTCCTATCTTACAATTTTATTTAAAATGCAATAAAATGAAAACTCACTGAAGAGGGGGAAGGCATGGACAGGACCTAAAAGAATAATGGCAAAAGCCTCAGCTTCATTTAAATTTGAATAGATAACCCATTGCCAAATCATTCTATTTTACTGCACAACAGCAACAACTGGAATACACTAGTTCAGATTTATTTTTCAGTTTCTTTCCTGAATCTGATTTGATTCATGAGGTAAAAGCACTCTTTAATAAGCCATCTTCTTCTAGCTACTACTTAAATATGCAGCCCATGACCTCCACTCTTACCCCTGGCCTGGATCACAGCCCCAGGGGGCAGCATCCATTCCTGTCTCATGGGTCTCTGGGCTCTACCTTCCAATTGAAGTTCCCTAAGGCTCAGGAGATTCACCTTTCCTGTCTTCAAATGAGGCTATACATGAAAAAACGTTTTGTTGTGGCTATATTTAATCCAAAATGTATCTGCGTTTGCAATAAGAGGAGGACATTCCTTCACCTTATCATTCCATTATCTCACCTGGAAATTCCTTATTGGTATAAGTTCTCTTTAATAAGTCATCTTCAACATTGTAAGTCTTCACTAATGTACCTTAAAAATGAAAGTATTACTTTCTAAGCAGTCTTGTCTCTCTTCCCACTATCAATGTTTGTTGATCCTAATGATTGACTGATGATAAATTATCTAACATCTCATTATGTTGACTATCACTTTATGTTAGTCATCAAATGTCAAATCTAAACAGTTCACCACATCTCATTACATATGCAAATGTGAAAATGTACTGAAAAGGTATGTGATTATGAAGTTTTGAGTTAGGCTTTCAATTAATCTAATTCTGATTTTCCGTAAAGGTACATTAATAATCTATTTTTAGTTTTGTGTCTTTTGGTTGCATCCACATTTTTTCATAATTTTGGGAGCTTCTAGAAAAATTAACCTAAGTTTTATATACTGTCTTACAAAGATCCTATACTTGGTCATATAATAATAGCCACTACAGATTACTTAGATGTGTGATGCTAATGGTGAAGTGTAATTCAGCAAGTATAAATACATTTCTGCCTAATGAAGGATATACACAATGGAGCATAGATGTCTGTAAGATAATGTAACACCTGGAAAGAACTAAATTTTGAAAAATTATCCATTTGTTCATTCAATATATACTATATGTATTATTGATATTGTATTATTATATGCTATTATATTATTAATGACCAATAATACAATAGGTATTGTATTATTAGGTGCTAACCATTCAATGGAAAACAGACAGATAATATCACTTTATCTTCATAATGTTGGCATTCCAGAAAGTAGACACTATAGTAAACAAAGAGACATACAAAGCAAATAAACAGAGATTAGGGTTATGACTTGAAGTTGAAATAAACATGCTTCTATTACTAGAAGACAGTATAGAAAACAAATAGACATACAAAGCAAATAAACAGAGATTGGGGTTATGGCTAGAAGGAAGTAAACATACTTTATTACTAAACACACATTTTTATTGACAAGATTGCTGATTTTAAAAGAGTAAGAAGGGTTTACTCTAGATAGAATAGTCAGGAAAGGCTTCTGTGAAGAGGTAGTATTTAAGAAGTGACCTGAAGGACAAGAGGGTACTTACTAGAAGCTTACAGCATGGGAAATGGAGTGGGGAAGGGTAGGAGGATACCCTGGGGTATCCTACTGAGAATATTCAAGGCAGAGACAACAGCAACAACAAAGGTTTATAGAAAGAAAGGATTTTATAACTTCTGCAAATGGAATTAAGGTAAGTCTTATGGGAAAGTAGTGAGGAGGGGGAATGTAATGAGAGATGTGAGGTAGAAGTAACAAGACCAGATCATAAAGGACAATCAAAGAATGTCATGATGCTAGACTGTATAGAAAAACAAGGTCCAACAATATGCTGTCTATAAGAAACCCACTATCAATATTAAGACATAAACTAATTAAAAATAAAAAGATAAAGAAAATATACCATACAATAATTAATCAAAAGAAAGCTGAAGTGACTATATTAATATCAAAGCATACTTCAGAACAAGGACTATCATCAAGGATAAAGAGAGATATTATGTAATGTCCCTTGCATAAAAGGGCCAAATGACTGAGAAGATATAACAATCCTAAATATGAATAAACCTGATAACAGCTTCAAAATACATGAAGAAAAATCAGATCTCTCCAAATTGATCTACAAATTCAGTGCAAATTCAATCCAAATCCAAATTTGTTCTGTTCTACAAATTGGGAAGTTGATTCTAAAATACACATGGAAAGACAAAGTAACAAGAGCCAAAACAATTTTGAAAAAGAACAATAAAGTTGGAAGACTCGTGTTACCTTCAACTTACAACAAAACCATAGTAATCAAGACAGTGTGGTATTGGTAAAATGAGAGACAACAGATCACTGACACAGAATACTTAACCTCAGCACATTGATAATTGTATGGTACGTTTTCAACAAAGGCCAAGACAATTCAATGGAGAAAGGAGAGTCTTCAACAAACGGTTCTGATACAACTTAATATCCATGTATAAAGAAATGAATTTCAACCAACACTTAACACTATTTACAAAAACTAACTTGAAATGGAGGAGTCACAGAATTAAGTATGAAATTCACACTATAGAACTTCTAGAAAAAAACAGGAAGAAATCTTTGTGTCCTTGAATCAGGAAAAGATTTTTTAGATAGAATGCAAAAAGTGAGACCATAAAAGAAAAAATTGTTAAACTAGGCATCATCAATATTTAAAACTCCTTCCTAGATACCATAAGAAAATGAAAAGACAATCCCAATCCAAAGATCAGGGTAAAATATTTGCAAACACGTATTTGGCAAAGGACTGATATCCAAAATACATAGAAAACTCTCACAACTCAAAAGCAAAAAAATAACTCAATAAGTAAACTCACAATTTGAACAAATATTTTGCCAAAGAAGATTATACAGAGGGAAAATATGTGAAAAAGCACTCAATATTACTAATCATTAGAGAAATAACATTAAAACTACAATGACATACTAGTGCACTCATACTTAAATGGATAAAAATTTTTTTTGACTGACAACACCAAGTGCTGATAAGGGTGTGGAGCAACAGGCACACTCATTTGTTTCTGCTGGGAATGCAAAATAGTACAGCTGCTTTGGAAAGCAGGTAGTTGTTTGGGAATTTTTGTTTTTGTTTTTTCCAGGAAATCAAACATACATTTATACAATCTAGCAATCCCATTTCTAGTTATTTACTTAATGTAAGGAACCTATATGTCCCTACAAAAACATGCATGCAAATGTTTATAGCAGCTTTATTCTTAATCCACAAAAACTAGAAACAACCCAAATGTACAAGTGATGAATGGATAAACAAATTGTGGAACATTCACACAATGGAATACTGAGCTACGATATACAGGAACAAACTACTGCTGCACTGAACATCATGGATAGATCTCAAGAGGATTATGTTAGGTAGAAGAAGCTACATACTACCTATTACATAATTCTGTATAACATTTAACATTAACATAGTAAAAAGTTCGCGTATCATGATTCCGTAAAACATTCTGGAAAAGACAAAACTATAGGGAACAAAAACAGATTAGGGGTGACAGGGCTAGGGGTCGGGATAGAGGGTTGGCTACAAAAGGGCCTGAGGAAAAATTCTGGGTGATGGAAGTATCCACACCTTGAGGTGGTGGTGGTTACACAACTATGTACATTCATTAAAAATGCATAGACCTGTACGCCTAAATTAAACACGTGTGAAATTTACTGTATGTTAAGTTATACTTCGATGAACACAACTTTCGGAAAAAGAAAAGAAAACAAGGAGCATGGTAAGTACAAAAGGACCAATGAAAAAATGAAAGTAAAAATAATAAATATCTTACAATTCTATAATGCTGAATTTTCTGAGCAGTTTTTAATATTATTTGCTCATTTTAAGACCACACTTTAACTTAATTTCTTGAATTTAAAAAATATAAAATGATAAAATAGCACAACAGTCTTAGTTCAGGCTACCAGTGTCTTCACACAGCTAACAAACTGGCAGCTGAAACCTCTGGGTCCCCTTTCTGGGTAAGACACCTTAGAGAACTTGTTGTAAGATGACAAAAAGGATTTGTGAGTCACAGACTGAAGGAACTGTCTTTTCAGAGAAGTAAAATTCAAGTTGAAAATTTAAAATGACCAAAAGCTGTAGAACAGGGTCATCACTGTTAGAGTAAGGAGTCCCAAGTAACTTCCCTAAGGTGCCTCCAGGTACATGCAGCTGGAAACAGAGACCTGGAAAATACAGTTGACCCTCAGACAACATAGGTTTGAGCTGCGCAAGTCCACTAATAACATGGATTTTCCCAAGATCTGTAACGATCTAAAAAACCATTTTCTCTACCTTACTTTATTGTAAGAATACAGTATATAATATGTATAATGTACAAAATATGTACTAATTGACTGTTCATGTTACCAGTAAGGTTTCTGGTCAACAATAGGCTATTTATTTTATTCTATATTATGGGCATATAGGTGTTCTTTGCTTTTAGTGGAACAGGCACAGGACTGGCTACGTTTCTTGCAGGTCCTAGTGCAAATGAAAATGCAGGTCCCTTGTTCAAAACTTAAGAATTTCAAGATGATGACAGCAAATCATTAAACTGAGCACAAAATCCTTCTAAGGGTGGAGCCTGTCCAACTGCACAGTCACATGGTCACAAAACTAGCCCCAGGGAGAAGGTATAGTCTGCTGACAAATTTATAAATATGCAAGAGATCTCTTGCCTGTTCCCTTACTGCACTGATAATTACAGCATAAAAATATTACTTAAAATCTTCACATTCAAATCTCCAGAGGAGATTCTTTAATTTTTTAAAAATCCATTTTGCTGTCTCAGGACAAATTCTTTGGTTATTTTTTATCTGTCTTTTCTATTGAAATTCCCCATCTCCCTTATCTCATACCCAGGAATAACAGAAAATATCTTTCCATCACCTCCTATTAGATTACCTTTTACATGCCTGAAGATCATTATGGGCTGTCTATCTAGAACCACAGGATATAAAAGTAAAAAACTAATTCATTCTGACATTAAACCTAAAATAAGCCACCTTTTCTGGGAAGAAATTAACCAGTTTAAAGAGTGGGCATAAAAATGAGATAAAAAATAAGAAAGTGCTATTGAAAAGCTAAATGTGTTGTAGAAATGTAAGCTTTTTAATCATTTTTATCTCAATTGTTAAGGAAAAGTCTAATTAATCTCTAACTCCTCAAGAAGATATAGATAAACTCATATAAAGGAATTAAAATGCTTTTTTTCAAATGTCCAAGTAAAACAACCCCCTCAAAAAATCCATATAATCAACATGTGGAAAACATGGAGAGTAGATCAACACAAGCACTGAAAATTCAGGACTGAGAAACTTCTACAAGTTCAGTTCAAAGGATGATTTGGCCCAGAAGATACCCGCCTCATGGTTAGCTTTAATTATTTTTATTAGTATGGTACCACTGAAAAACAAACAGAAAACTAAGTGTAAACCTCTTACAACTGCAAAGCAGGAACTCATTTTCAAATTAAACACATAAGCAACAGAGCTAATAATAATCAAATTAACAACATTAATGTGAAAAATATCACTTTTTTTAGACAGGTAATTGCTGCTTGAGACCTGACCATGGCACTCTCTGTCAGAGCACAAATTCTTCTCAGTGTGTCAGCTCTGAAGATTTTATTGAGTGCTTTTATGGGATAAAACAATCCAGTAAAAAGTAAAATTTTTCATCAAACCAAAAGCTGTACCTTTATGATGCACAAATCTATGAAATATAGTCAAGAATGTAAATTCTTATTTATAAAACCTAATTGGAAATTATTTTTCAATCATATTCTGTTGTCCATAAATTATTCACAATGCTTACACCCCTCATTTTTGGGAAACAAAGCAACAACTGTCATAAATACAATGTCCCTGAAAATATTTTTAAAATAAGGTCATGAAGAAATAATGTATATTCATGTGAAAAGAAATACCTTTAAACCCAGAAATGATTTAATAATTCATCCCTACCCTATCCTAGAAATTCCTTAAACAAATTTGCCAGTAAGTCCCTATGTTCCCTAACTTTAAAATATGCAAGCAGAAGCAAACTAACACACAACCGGCCAGATCTTTGTAAGCAGGATACAAAAAGTGAGAATAGGATAAGCTCCTATGCCATGACACCAAACATCAAAAAATGGTTCGAAATATAATATAAGTTGTTATACTGATAGTTAAATCTATGACAGAGAATCTAGACCCTGTATAACTTCCCTACCCCATTCTCTACAAACCTACTTATTCTACATCCTATTTTCAGTGGTAACAAATACACCATCTCCAGACTCAAAGACAAAGTATCCAGCCAGAGGAGTCCTGACTTCCCTTTCCAGACCTGCTGATTCACTTATTTGGTGGGCCAGAGCCGTAAATAATGCTTTGGGTTACACATTTTCAGAGAGAGGAACAACTGTTTTTGCTTATCAGATCTTCAAGTTTCTGCTAAATTAGAAAAACAAAGACATAGTATTGTGAAATTTTTCCTTTAACTGATTTTTACTTACACTACATAGCACATGGGTAACTGACGTCATTCCTGATTGAGACAGATGAAAAGAAAAAGTTTTCTAGGACCAATAAGGAAGGAACCAAGGATCCAATATCCTCTGGGCTTGACCTTTCAGATATTTTCCTCAATACTCATATTTTCTATTTTCCACTTCTTCACTTTAGTTTGATAACCACCTGATGAGTACCTTGAGTGTGTTTCCTTGAGTCATTATTTTAGGTACTGGGACCACAAGATTATTAAAACATAGTCCTTGCTTTATAGAAGTGCCTTCCTGACTAGCCCTTTCCCAAATTGCCCTCATCCATGTAAACTCAGATTAAGAACCCCTTTATCTATTCCCCAATGCAGAATCAAGTTCTCCTCAGAATCACTATTAACAGTTTGTATTTCTCTTAAGTTCTATGTTTCCCATTGTCTTATATCAATGCCCACTGAGTATAAAGTGGAGGGATATAGCTATTTATTAAATGATGGAGCTGGATTTCAGCTATTTAACCTTTGGCAAGTTAACTTCCCTAAATCTCAGTTTCCTCACCTGTGTAAAATAATGGCAAACATTTATTGCACACTGACTATGTGCCAAATATTTTCTAACCCTTTTGTTCACACATTATTTAATCTTCACAATAACTCTGTAAGGTTGGTTGTTTTATTACATCTTACAGGTGAGGCAACTGAAGTCCAGAGAAGTGGTTTCCTTTGCTGAGATCATGCAGTTAATAAATTGTGTTGGAGTCTGAATTTAAACCCAAGTAGGGTGGCTGTTGGCTCCATATTCTGAACTCCTATAATATCTGCCCCTCACAATGAGGTAATGATATCCATTTACAGAGGATTACATAATGCCTATGAATGCTTTTAACAGTGCCCAGCACATAGTAGGTGCTCATTAAATGTTAGTTCCTTCCATCTGTAGGGGATGAGAAATTCCCCAAAGGAAAAGGCTGTTTCTTACTCATCCTTTTATTTCCTAACAAACCTAGCACTGTCTTGGCAGAAAAAAGGTGCTCAATAAATAAGTCTAGTATTCATGTGCCTGACACATAGTGACAAACTATCCATACAAATGGATAATGGGAGGGTCTCTTCCAGACCTAGCCCCACCCCCACAGAGGCTTAGGGACAATGCTCTTTTATTTTCAATTTAAGGTATTACTGGTATAACAAGGTTCTCTTGTCCTATGAAGACATTGGAAAATTAGAAGAATTTGTCTTCTTTTACCCAGGTATATACATAATGTTGGGTAAGGAACGGGGCAGCAAGACCCATGATGTCAGTATGTCAAAGATAAATCAGAAATAGAGCCTTAGTAAACTCCACACTTTATAGTGAAGTATAAATTGGTTCTATTGCAACTAAACTAGACAGCATTTTATATAGAAACTGCTGAGACCACTTATTTTTGAGTATTTTACACCTTGCATGTGAGAATAAAAGTGTTGTATTTCATTTTGTAACCTATAATATATACCCTTCTTTCTGAATGAACATAAAGATATACAACTTTTTGTTTTTCTTCTCTCCCAATAAATAAATGTTGAACAAAAGATTTAAACATATCACTTTAAAAGAATGCTAAATCAATAGCTTTCTCAGGACACCCGTGTGTCTTGATTCAATCTTATATAAATACACTGTTTCAGAAGCAAATACATAGCTACCGCACTGCAGTTCCTTGCCATGAGAGTTCTCCTTGCCTAAGAAACCCCGGTTTAGGTATGCTAGCATTAGCACAATAAAATGAATTATTCCAAAAAATTTGGTGTTGAATAAAATTTTAGTGGCTACTTACAAAATTTAGTGCTTCTAAGTACAAGTTAGAACAATGTTTCTAAGAGAAAACATATTCTACCTAACTTAAAAAGCAAACTTATTAACACTGTCAGCTTCTAAATGCTAGACTGTTTACTGTGTCAAAATAAACCTTGAAATGTGACTAAGGATAAACAAGTGCATTTTAATATGCAAAAAAATCTTAAGAAATAAAAAAAAATTCATCATGAACTTCACCCTTGCACCATTGTGTATTGTGCTACTTGCCTGTAGTGCTCTTGTGATTATCTGCTGAGGGCTGTATTTTCAAGGTCTCTGGTTCATGATAGAAGGAGCAAAGTATGCTCAAACAATCAGGATTAATCAACATGAAGCCAGGCAGCAAGGTATGAGGTGAAGAAAAGCTGGTCTTCGTGAAAGGTAATACTGAGAGACCACAGTCATGTAGGAAGCTGAGATCAAAATTTGCAATGAAATACTTCACACCCTAAACCCTTCATGAAAGCAGCCAACAGAAATTCACAGCTATGGCTACACCAATGACATAGCTGACCCTTCAACAACGTGGGGGTTAGGGGCACCAACCCCACACCACAGTCAAAAAGCCAAGTGTAACGTCTGACTCCCCAAAAACTTAACTAATAGCCTATTGTTGACCTAAAGCCTCATCAATAAAATAAACACACATTTGGTATGTTATATGTATTACTACTTACAATAAAGTATAGAGAAAATAAAATGTTTTTTCAAATTGTCACAAATCTTCAAAAAAATTTTCCAATCATTTATTGAAAAAATCCACTACTGGTGGGCCTGCACAGTTCAAACCCATGCTGTTTAACAATCAACTGTATATAATCAAAGGGCTTTTGCTTCTTTTAAAATAAAGCTGCTGAAGTCAATCTAATCGACCTTTCCAGAACTAAAAGGCCTCACTAGGCTCTCAAAATGCTTCCTTACTGTCAGTATTCAGCCCCTCTCCCAAAGAATGAGATAACTCAGTTGGATGCCCAGAAGCCTTTGAATCTTGAACCCTAAGCCCAGTCTTCCTATTTTTGCTTCGTTATTAAGGATAATGGTAGTTGCCAATCCTTATAAAGTATTTTTCTAATTTTCACAATAACTCTATAATGTATTACTTCCATTTGACAAATCAGAGAAGTTAAGTTACTTACCTAAAACCACACAGGCAAATGAATATAAGTGGCAAAGCCAGAATTCAAACTCAGGTCTATCTGACAATAATGACCATGTTCTTCCCATACTTATTGCCTTTTATAGTATCTGTTGGATCATATTATCAAAGTATTATTTATTTAAAAAAAGAAACTGTATACACACAAAAAAATATCTTCCTAGGACCTGATATAACACCCAAAGACTTTTTTAAAACAACTATGATCCCATAAAAGAAACAAACCTTATGTTGTCACCCTTGTTGATAACCACTAGGAAGTCCCTAAGGATAGGAATTTGTGTGTTTTGTTCACTGTTGAAGCCTCAGCTTCTCGAATAGTACCTGGCACCATTAAGTACACAATAGCTATTTGTTGAATGAATAACAAAAATGTATGGTGTTAATTTTTTTTAAGCATTAAAAGCACCATGCTTTGTGCAATACACATTCTGTAAGTCTCTTTCAAGTCAGAATATGACTAAAAGTGGAAGATGTACAAGAATGAACAAGTTAAGCAATGGTTCTTGCAGTAATTAAAGAATGAGCAATTGCATGAAGAAGTGCATATAAATTTTATAATATCTCAACAGTTGGTATTTTGAGAAAATTGAAATAGAAAAATAGATTTAAGTTAGTGTTAAAATGTATGAAATACTGCAAATACATAGTGTTTATTTTGTTCAGAAATTATACAAATAAATATAACATTAAAGTCCAGGGACGATCGTAAGGGATAAACAGAGATGCAGCCCGTCTGTACACTATCCACAGAGCAGACAGTCTCCGAAAGAGCTGAGAGCCAAAAGCATTAAACCTGCAAGTTAAAATGTCTTCAGAGAGATAACTAACAAATGAAGGGACTTTTTACAAAACAGTAGTGGTTGGAGGTCTGAGAATACTGAAAGGGGTAAGGACACTAATATTCATGAGACTGTCTTCTAGGTTCAAAACAATCTAAAATCAATTACATCAGCACTCAGTGTAAGCAAATCTGGTAGCAAATTTTTGGTAGAATTCCTTTCAAAATAGCTACAGCCAGCTGTTTTTAAAAATCTAATAGTATCATCCTTGGTTACAACTTAAATAGAAAAGGAAAAGAGAGAAACAGAAAAAAAGGTAAAGACTCTATAAGACAAATGTTAGTGATGACATTATTATTGCACTTTGTTTACAAAACAAGCAGCATGTTTAGAACTTGAAGTAAGAAAACTGCTTTCACATATTATTTTATTATTGAAGATCATGAGACATCTATCTTCACATGTTTTTTCAGGAATGCAGGCCAAACACATTTCCCCTTACGACAAATATTCTGATTCCTCTGGCTTCTCGACTATTCCAGATTCCCCCATGTTCTGTTGTATGTGTGAATGTAATTAACCCATCAGTATAGAAATATTCATGCCAAACCAAGGAATAAATTAACAAATGAAAACTTTATAGCAATTTTCATATATATCATGAAATGTTTGTAAGAGCTTACATTAATAAAAATAATGGCTTAAAACCTGAAACAAAGTAAGTCATACTATTCAACTGAAACTTATTAGACCAAAATCATTTAGCAAACATTATAATCAGTGAGTTCAAGAGTTTTCCCATGTTTTTTTCTGAAACAAATGGGTTTCTATCTGACTAACCTTGTGAAGGGCACTAAGTCCAGAAAACATAATGATGATTTCTTCAGTTTTTCCATTTTATGTAAAACAGATAAAGGGATGCCTGGTTGAAGTCGGGGATAGGGGACTCAGAACAGGTTACTCTCACTATGAATTTCCTAGGCACTTCCACCAAATCCTACCTTGTAGCATTATTTGAAAAACTCTGAAAGAGATGCTCTCTAGGACCCTTCTTTCTAAGTACTAGAGAACTTAGAAATAAATTGTATCACTCTGAATATGTGGAATTTAATCAAGTAATTAAAAATAATGTATCTGAGTTAAATCATTTAACAAATATTCACTGAGGGTCCTCCATATTGATTTCCATTTTTTAAATTCATTTACCTATTTTTAACAAATGACTGAGTAAAATAAGTGAACAAAATATCAATTTTACACTCTCTTCAAAATAAAGAACTGTCAAAATGATTGCTGTACTTAAAATGAAAAACTTTTCATGGAGCCTCATATGAATCCATGATTCTATTTAAAGTAAATCCAAAGTTAAATACATAAGTTAGTTACACTGATCATAGCTTTAAAGTGAACTTTAAAGAGAAGGATCACAGCTTTAGCCATGATTTCACATGTACAATTTGAAGTGTATATCAATTCTGAAACACAGTTTCTCAAAGAGTAAAAAAATTTGATAATTATGATATTTAAGTGAGGTTTGATATTGCTAAGTGATAATAAAAACATTGTACAGGTAAATGTAATGTCAGTTAATATCAAATTATACAAAATTATAATGAAGGCCTTAGCTCCTTAATCTAAACAGACTATTTAATATTATCTCAAAGCAAGCAAAAAGACAAACACAAAACTTCATTTTTGGTAACAGTTCTAATATGCTCAGTAGTTCTTGAAAAAAAAAAGACATTATAAATAACATCAGAGATTATCTCCTATTATTGTAAAAAATATGTACTAACAATTCAAAAACTACATAAGAATATTTAACACTGGGATAGAAGAGGAAGAGTCTACAATTTGTATTTTTCTCAGATTGAAATCTAAAGTCCTAATCCCATAACAATCTGATTGCAATCCATATGAAATGTTCAACTTTTTTAAAAAGCTAGATCAAATTGCTTTTTCCCTAAATTTAATCATGAGGAATTATCAGAAAAGCCAAAATGGAGGTCCAAACCACAAAATTACTGGCTAGTACTCTTTAAAAAAAGTACCAAGGTCATGAAAGGTAAGAAAAACTGAGGAAGTGCTGCAGATTAAAAGAGACTAAGGAGACATAACAAGTAAAAGCAATATGCATCCTAGATTTAATCCTGGACCCAAAAAAAAAGGATATTAGTGGGACAACTGGGGAAATGTGAAGTCTATGGACTAGATCAGGAGTCAGTAAACTTTTTTTTTGCAAAGGGCCAGATAGTAAATATTTTTAGGATTTTTGGGCAACAAAAGGTCTCTGTGATATACTCCTCTTTGCTTTTTCTTAAAAACAGCTCTTTAAAAATGGACAATCCATCTTAATTTACATATCTTACAAAACAGGCAGTAGGCCTGGTTTTGATAATCAAACTGCAGAAATAAACATTAATATTAATACTTGGCTACAATGAGGTATCACCTCACACCAGTAAGGATGGCTGCCATCCAAAAGACAGAGAACAAGAAATGTTGGCGAGGCTGTGGAGAAAGGGGAACCCTCCTACACTGCTGGTGGGAATGTAAGTTAGTTCAACCATTGTGGAAAGCAGTATGGAGGTACATCAAAATGCTCAAAACAGACCTACCATTTGACCCAGGAATTGCACTCCTAGGAATTTACCCTAAGAATGCAGCAATCAAGTATGAGAAAGATCAGTGCACCCCTATGTTTATCGCAGCACTATTTACAATAGCCAAGAATTGGAAGCAACCTAAATGTCCATCGATAGATGAATGGATAAAGAAGAAGTGGTACATATACACAATGGAATACTACTCAGCCATAAGAAAAGGGAAAATCCAACCATTTGCAGCAACATGGATGGAGATGGAGGGTATTATGCTCAGTGAAACAAGCCAAGCGGAGAAAGAGAAATACCAAATGATTTCACTTATCTGTGGAATATAAGAACAAAGGAAAAACTGAAGGGACAAAACAGCAGCAGAATCACAGAACTCAAGAATGGACTAACAGGTACCAAAGGGAAAGGGACTGGGGAGGATGGGTGGGTAGGGAGGGATAAGGGGGGGAGAAGTAGGGGGGTATTAAGATTAGCATGCATGGGGGGGTAGGAGAAAAGGGAGGGCTGTACAACACAGAGAAGGCAAGTAGTGATTCTACAACATTTTGCTATGCTGATGGACAGTGACTGTAAAGGGGTTTATAGGGGGAACCTGGTATAGGGGAGAGCCTAGTAAACATAATATTCATCATCTAAGTGTAGATTAGTGATACCAAAAAAAAAAAAAAGGGCAGTTCCTGTGTGGTAACCTCCAGTGAGTTCTACACAAGAGTATAAAGGGCATATAAAAGTGTAGGCAAAGGGTCTGTTTGTGTTTATACAGAGGATCAAAGCCTAATTGGGCTACCCCAAAAATGAACTAAGATACGATATGAAAGAGAACTTCCAACATCAGCACTCTCTGGAAGACTCATGCCAGAAGATGATCATCAAAAAACCCCAAGAAAGATCCACGCACTGCTACAGCTGTAGATGCACTCATCCCACCAGTTCCTGGACTTGCCATGGGAATGAGGAAGGAGATATCTAAGCTGGCCTGTGCATACAGTAAAACAACAAATTTGACTGGATCTATACTGTTGGAACTCAATCAAGAATTAGGAGAAGTGCAAATTGTAGTGCTCCAAAATCTTACAACTACAGACTATTTACTGTTAAAAGAACATAAGGGATGTGAACATTCCCCAGGAATGGGTTGTTTTAATTTGTCTGATTTCTCTCAGACTGTTCAAGTTCAGTTGGACAATATCCACCATATCATAGATAAGTTTTCACAAATGCCTAAGGTGCCTAACTGGTTTTCTTGGTTTCACTGGAGATGGCTGGTAATTACAGGTATGTTTTGGTTATGTAACTATACTCCTATTATGTAAATGTGTGTGCGCAATTTAAGTAGTAGCTTAAAACCTATACATGCTGAAGTTACTCTACAAGAAGATATGTCAAAGAAATAATCAATCTTCCCATGTTTTCTGCCGCCTGCTACTTCTATAGCTTTTCTTCTTCCTTCCTAATTACAACCCTTAAATAGAATTCGTGCCTCATATCAAATTTACCGAGTATCATAATTCTTCCAAGTGGTAAAGATACCTCAAGACAAATGCTGGGCATAGAAGCTACAGGGCAAAAATATGCAAAGAAATAAAAAGCTAACCGTTTCAAACAATAAGGCTTCTCTCTCACTTACCAACTTTACATTTCCCTGTATGGCCCCGGAAGATGACTGGTTAGCCAGAGACGGGTAAGATTCCTCAAGGGAGGAACAACCTAAGACAGGCACAGTTGCAGGGGGGTCATCAGGTGAGAAATTGGGGATCAACAGAGGTGAGGCTTAGAACCTCACCCCCCCTGTTCTGAGAGAAATCTTCTGCATACGTGGATGTTTTATTGCCCTTGTCTAGCTTGGATTAACACATAGTCTACAGGCACACACTTGATCATTTACATTTGCTCTCTTACAACACTAAACTATGTTTTCTACCTTTATCTTGTATCTACCTACCACTTCAGCATTTTATTAAAAATAATAATAATAAAGAGAGAAATGTGGTATCCACATATAAATCAAGTATAAAAATCAAATGAGTATTCATATTTGAACTGACTGTTTATAGTCCATAATGCATGAGCAAGACCGAAGGTTTCTGTGAAGGCTGCCCATGTACTGTTCACCATGTAAGAACTTATTCACTATGTAAGAATTTGTTCTCCATGTAAGAACTTGTTTGTTATGCCTCAGAAGATTGGAGACTGACGAAAATTAGGCTTGGGGTGGATTAATGATTGTGTATTGAGCATTGACTCCCCTATACAGAATTTTATTGTTGTTAACAACCATTTGATCAATAAATATGAGAGATGCCCTCACAAAAAAAAAAAAAAAGTATACACTTCCAATGGTAAAATAATAAGTAACCGGGATGTAATGAATATAGTCAAGATATTGTAACAGCTTGGTATGGTGATAGCTGGTACCTAGAATTGTCATGTATATAAATGTTGAATCACTATGTTGTACACCTGAAACTAATGTAATGTAATACTGTGTGTCAACTACCCTTCAATAAAAAAATAATTATCTACAAAAAAATATATATATATATTAATACTTGGGCAAGTCTGGGTGAAGAGTATACACAAATTGTACTATTTTATCACTTTTTCTTCAGTCTGAAATAATTTCAGACTGAAGAATTAAATAAAAGTTAATTAAATAAGTTACATATCCTGATGATATCACTTCCATGACCAAGAAACTAAGAAATAAATAACAGCTAAGACAACAAAGATGGACACTATCTTTTTTGACTTCCTTGAAACCAACAATCTTCTTGCCTCCTATGGATTGTCATGCATCCTCCCCTCTATGTAGACAGCTCTCTCTTTCCCTACCAGCCCCCAGAGACCCTTATATAGTTAGTTCCTCCCTATACTTCGGCTCTCAATTCAAGCAACACTTCCTCAAACAAGTCTTTCCCCTTCTCACCCTGCCTCTAACCCCGATATCACAGCAGTCTGTGTATTTCCTTCTACACAGAAATCACAGTTGTAATTAAATACTTAATTGTGCAATAGGTTGTTTAATGTCTGCCTCACCTGCTAGAATGTAAGCACCAAGAGAGTAGGAATCATAGCTGTGCAGTGCTGTACTGAATGCCTAACAGCCTTTATCTCAGGGCTTTACACATAGTGGGTGCTAAATAAAATATCAGATGTATGGATAGGAGGAGTAAGTACATCTTTTCAGTGTAGCTCTAGTAGAAAGAGGCAGATATCAGAGATGGACAAGGAAGTGAGACTTCTCAAGATAAGAAATAACTTGCTAATAATTATGCTGCCCAAAGATGGAATCAGCAGCTTTCTAAGTCTCTATAGAAGCAGAACACCATTTTGAAAAAAAGACTGTAGAAAATTTTCAAGCAAGTTGGACTCAGATCGTTTTTAAGTTTCTCTGATTTTATATTTTTTGCTAACATCATTCACAAGCAGTTAGGACCCTCATATGTTATACTATGAATTAAATAATGAATGAACAGAATCACAACTATAAATCTAAGAATATTTTATAACAATAGCTACTATTAAGTGTAGGTAGAATGACATAACTAAAAGGACAATGTGCCATTTAACAGAATAACAAGAGGAGAATGAACAACTTGCCAGGGCAAAAAGGGAAAGTGGAAGTATAGTGAATGTATAAACTGGTAAAGTTACATACAACAAACAGTATTTTCATTTAAAAAATATGGTAATATTAATCTACGTAACAATCTACTTAACTGTCTAATTAAGAAGGCAAACTTAGACTGGTCCTATTACCAAAATATTTGTATGCAAATTTTAAAAATCATACAATGTTCATATCATTTTCAGTTAAGAAGAGATTGTAGAGCAATTAAGTGATACAACATCCTAAAAGCAAACTGTATATTACAACAAAAAAGATTGAGCATAAGTAATATTTCCACTTAGGTTATACAGTGAAAGCTAAACACCCACTTTCATTTTGGCTTACAGACATTCTCAGAATAAGCAACTAAAAATAAGAGCCAGCTCCTCTTTCAGTACACATCTTTAAGTATAATCTTTTAATTAAGATAAATTGGTATTATTTGAAAAAAACAAGAACTTCTATTTTTCCTGTTGATTTCTTTCAATGAAGTCATTTCATGTTATGTCAATTATGTAACAAAATGACCCTATAAAAACACTTTCCTAAAGTTTAGGCTAAAAATAAATATAACAAAAAATACATTTCTCAATATAAGCTATAAAATTAAAAATTTTTATTGGTATAATTCACATACTATAAAATTCCTTTTAAATTATATAAATTAGTAATGACAGTATATTCACAAACTTATGCAAACATTACCACTACCTAATACCAGAACATTTTCTTCACCCCAAAAAGAAGCCCCATACCCATTAGCAATCATTCTCTGTGATTTAGTTTTATGTGTCAACTTGACTGACCACAAATTAAACATTTCTGGGTGTATCTGTGAAAGTGTTTCTGGATAAGGTTAGCAATTGAATACATGGACTCGGTAAAGCAGACTGCCTGCACCAATGTGGGTGGGCATCACCCAATCCTTTGAAGCCCTGAAGAGAAAAAAAGGCAGGAGGAGGAGTAATTTACTGCTTTTTGCTTCCTGCCTGCCTGCAGCTTTCCTGGGTCTCCAGCCTGCAGATGGCAGATTATGGGGCTTCTTAGCTTGCATAATTGCATGAGGCAATTCATCATAATAAATCTGTGTGTGTGTGTGTGTGTGTATGTGTATGTCTGTGTGTGTCCCTATCTGTCTTACGTGCTCTGCTTCTCTGAAGAAACTTTACTAATATACTCTCTATTCTTCCCTCCTACAGCCAGTAGTAACCACTAACCTATTCTCTGTCTCTGTGGATTTGTCTCCTATTCTAGACATTTGATTAAAGTGGAATCATCCCACATGTGGATTTTGTGTCTTGCTTATTTCACTTAGCCTGTTTTCAAGGTTTATCTACATTGTAGTATGTATAGTACTTCATTCCTTTTTATTTCCAAATAAAATTTATTGCCACATCTTGTTCATCCATTCATCAACTGATGGACATTTGGGTTATTCCCACTGTTTGGACATCATGGATAATGCTTTTATGACATTTGTATACAAGTTTTTGTGTGGACATACATTTCATTTCTCTTGGGTATGTATTTAGGAGTGAGACTTATAAATTATATGGTAACTCTATGTTTAACATATTGAGTAACTGTAAACTGTTTTCCAGACTGTTAGACCAGGTAACATTCCTACCAGCAAGGAGAGTTCGAATCGTGCTACATCCTTGCCAACACCAGTTATTATCAGCCTTTTATTGCCATCCTAGTGGGTGTGAAGTGGTATCTCACTGCAGTTTTAAAAAGTAATTATTAAATGGTTAGACAGTGCAAATTTGTAAACAATCAAGACTATCACTTTACCCAATCAAAACAGTTTTACAGAGAGGTGCTCAAGATGGCGATGTGAGTAGGGTGGCAGAAATCTCCTCCCAAAACCACATATATTTTGAAAATACAGCAAATACAACTATTCCTAAAAGAGACCAGAAGATACAGTACAACAGCCAGGCTACATCTACATCTGCGAGAACTGAGCATCTCATGAAAAGGGTGAGATATAAAGCCGGGACCCGGGGGGAACCAAGCACTCTCCCCACCCCAGCTCAATGGTGGGAGGAAAAGAATCAGAGTGGGGAGGGAGTGGAAGCACAGGACTTCTAAATAACCACCCCTAGTAATCTGCACCGGGAGCACAGAGACACATTGCATGGTGTACTGGATACTAGAGAAACGGAAAAGTAAAATCCAAGATGGAGACAGTGAGCAGGTCCCCACAGCCGGCTCCCCTGGAACAAAAGAAAAGTCTTAAAGGGAGAAGGGTTTAACAGGTGGACAAAATCGTCCCGGCACACTCAGCCTAGCAGGCTGGGAATCTTAAGGAACTTCAGGCACCTTAACCTCTGGGTGTCAATGCAGCTCTGAAGCCCCTCATAGCAATAAGCAGCCAGCCGTTCATTTTCCCCCTGCCAACACTGCAAGCAAACTGGCAAACCCGCCATTGCTGTAGACCAGCCGGGGAGCAGCCTCGCCCACAGCAACCACAGAGTCTTCTCTGAGCGTGCAGCTAACCAGGCCAGACCCAGAGGCTGCCCCCTGCGTACAGCTGCCAAGCACAGACAGACAAAGCTGGTGCAAAGTCTAGAAGGCATGAAGGGGCACCGTTCTCACAGGAGAATAAATGCCACGTGCCTGTGACCCCCGGCAGTGCCCTAGGCCATCCTGAGGGCCACCCCGCCCATGGAAGCTCAGATAATTAACCCACAGACTTCTCCCTGTGTGTGGGTAACTGGCACAGGCAGCGGAGAAGGGCAAGGCGACCAGCAAGCAGGAAAGGACAGTGTTCTCCCAGCTGACACACATGCCACTTGCCAGCAATCATGAAAAGGCAGAAGAACCTGGTCCAGTCCGAAATTACTAAAACAATGCCAGAGAGAGGGCCTGGTAAGATAGATATAACCAATCTTCCTGAAAAATAATTCAAAATAAAAGTCATAACTGTGCTGATGGAACTGCAGAGAAATATGCAACACCTAAGGGATGAAGTCTGGAGGGAGATAACAGAAATGAAACAATCAATAGAAGATCTTAAGAGCAGACTGAACAAGGTGCAAGAGACTGTTAATGGAATAGAAATTAGAGAACAGGAATACAGAGAAGCTGAGGTAGAGAGAGATAAAAGGATCTCTAACAATGAAAGAATGTTAAGAAAACTGTGTGACCAATGCAAATGGAACAATATTCGCATAATAGGGGTACCAGAAGAAGAAGAGAGAGAAAAAGAGATAGAAAGTGTCTTTGAAGAAATAATTGCTCAAAACTTCCCCAAGCTGGGGAAGGAAATAGTCTCATAGACCATGGAAGCCCACAGATCTCCCAACACAAGGGACCCAAGGAGGACAACACCAAGACATATAATAATTAAAATGGCAAAGATCAAAGACAAGGACAGAGTATTAAAGGCAGCCAGAGAGAGAAAAAAGATCACCTACAAAGGAAAACCCATCAGGCTGTCAGAAGACTTCTCAACAGAAACCTTACAGGCCAGAAGATAATGACATGAAATATTTAATACAATCAAGCAGAATGGCTTTGAATGAAGAACACTGTATCCAGCAATATTATCACTGAAATTTGAAGGAGGGATTAAACAATTTCCAGATAAGCAAAAGTTGAGAGGATTTGCCTCCCACAAACCACCTCTACAGGGCATGACAAACAGACTGCTCTAGATGGAAGTACTCCTAAGGCCAAATAGATGTCACCAGAGAAAATAAAATCACAGCAGAGAAAGCAGACCAACCAAATACTAACTAAAGACAAAAAATGAAATCAGCTATCCACAAAAGCCGTCAAGGGAAACAAAAAAGAGTACAGAATAAAACACCTAACATATAAAGAATGGAGGAGGAAGAAAAAGAAGGAAGAGAAATAATCATCAGCATTTATGATAGTGTAATAAATGAGCTAAAGTTAGACAGTTAGATAGTAAAGAAGCTGCCCTTGAACCTTTTGTAACCACGAATCCAAAGCCTGCAATGGCAATAAGTACATAACTATAGATAATCACCCTAAAAGTAAATGGACTGAATACACCAATCAAAACATACAGAGTTACAGTATGGATAAAAAAAGCAAGACCCAATCTATATGCTGCTTACAAGAGACTCACCTCAAACCAAAAGACATATACACAGACTAAAAGAAGGGATGGAAAAAGATATTTCATGCAAACAATAGGGAGAAAAAAGCAAGTGTCGCAGTACTTGTATCAGACAAAATAGACTTCAAAACAAAGAAAGTAACAAGAGATAAAGAAGGACATTACATAATAATAAAGGGGTCAGTCCAAAAAGAGGATATAAGCATTATAAATATATATGCACCCAACACAGGAGCACCAACATATGTGAAACAAATACTAACAGAATTAAAGGAGGAAATAGAATGCAATGCCTTCGTGTTAGATTTCAACACACCACTCACTCCAAAAGACAGATCAACCAGACAGAAAATAAGTAAGGACACAGAGGTACTGAATAACACACTAGAACAGATGGACCTAACAGACATCTACAGAATTCTACACCCAAAAGCAGCAGGATACACATTCTTCTCAAGCACACATGGAACATTCTCCAGAATAGAACACATACTAGGCCACAAAAAGAGCCTCAGTAAATTCAAAATGATTGAAATCCTACCAACCAACGTCTCAGATCACAAAGGTATAAAACTAGAAATAAATTGTACAAAGAAAACAAAAGGGCTAACAAACACATGGAGGCTTAACAACATGATCCTAAATAATCAATGGATCAATGACCAAATTAAAATAGAGATCAAGCAATATATGGAGACAAATGGGAAAAACAGCACAATGCCCCAACTTCTGTGGGACGCGGCGAAGGCAGTTCTAAGAGGAAACTATATAGCAATCCAGGCCTATTTAAAGAAGGAAGAACAATCCCAAATGAATAGTCTAAAGTTACAATTATTGAAACTGGAAAGAGAAGAATAAATAAGGCCCAAACTCAGCAGAAGGAGGGACATAATAAAGATCAGAGAAGAAATAAATAAAATTGAGCACAATAAAACAATAGAAAAAAAGCAATGAAACCAAGAGGTGGTTCGTTGAGAAAATAAACAAAATAGAAAAAATCCCTAGCCAGACTTATTAAGAGAAAAAGAAAATCTACACACATAAACAGAATCAGAAATGAGAAAGGAAAAATCACTCTGGACACCACAGAAATACAAAGAATTATTAGAGAATACTATGAAAATCTATATGCTAACAAGCTGAATAACCTTGAAGAAATGGACAACTTCCTAGAAAAATACAACCTTCCAAGACTGACCAAGAAAGAAACAGAAAATCTAAACAGACCAATCACCAACAACATAAAAAGCAGTAATCAAAAAACTACCCAACAACAAAACTCCCAGGCCAGCTACAGGTAAGAGAATGAAACTGGATTATTGTCTAACCCCATACACAAAAGTAAACTCAAAATGGATGAAAGACCTGAATGTAAGTCATGAAACCATAAAACTCTTAGAAAAAAATATAGGCAAAAATATCTTGGACATAAACTTGAGCGACTTCTTCATGAACATATCTACCTGGGCAAGGGAAACAAACAAAAATGAACAAGTAGGACTATATCAAACTAAAAAACTTCTGTACAGCAAAGGATACCATCAGTAGAACAAAAAAACATCCTACAGTATGGGAGAATATATTCATAAATGATAGATCCAATAAAGGGTTGACATCCAAAATATATAAAGAGCTCACATACCTCAACAAACAAAAAGCAAATAATCCAATAAAAAATGGGCAGAGGATCTGAACAGACACTTCTCCAAAGAAGAAATTCAGATGGACAAAAGACACATGAAAAGATGCTCCACATGACTGATCATCAGGGAAATGCAAATTAAAACCACAATGAGATATCATCTCACACCAGTTAGGATGGCCAACATCCAAAAGACAAACAGTAACAAATGTTGGCAAGGATGTGGAGAAGGGGAACACTCCTACACTGCTGGTGGGAATGTAAACTAGTTCAACCATTGTGGAAAGCAGTATGGAGCTTCCTCAAAAAACTCAAAACAGAAATACCATTTGACCCAGGAATTCCACTCCTAGGAATTTACCCTAAGAATGCAGCAGCCCAGTTTGAAAAAGGTATATGCACTCCTATGTTTATCACAGCACTATTTACAATAGCCAAGAAATGGAAGCAACCTAAGTGTCCATCAGTAGATGAATAGATAAAGAAGATGTGGTACATATACACAATGGAATATTATTCAGCCATAAGAAGAAAACAAATCCTACCATTTGCAACAACATGGATGGAGCTAGAGGGTGTTATGCTCAGTGAAATAAGTCAGGGGAAGCAAGACAAGTATCAAATGATTTCACTCATCTGTGGCACCAACAAAGCAAAAACTGAAGGAACAAAACAGCAGCAGACTTACAGAACCCAAGAATGGACTAACAGTTACCAAAGGAAAAGGGACTGGGGAGGATGGGTGGGAAGGGAGGGATAAGGGTGGAAATGGGGCATTACGATTAGCACACATAATGTAGGGGGTTGGGGACATGGGGAAGGCAGTATATACAGAGAAGATAAGTAATGATTCTATAGCATCTTACTACGCTGATGGACAGTGACTTTAATGGGGTATGTAGGGGGCACTTGATAATAGGGGGAGTCTAGTAACCATAATGTTGTTCAAGTAATTGTACATTAACGATATCAAAATAAATAAATAATAATAATAAATTTAAAATGGGCAGAGGATCTGAACAGACACTTCTCCAAAGAAGAAATTCAGATGGCCAACAGGCACATGAAAAGATGTTCCACATCACTAATCATCAGAGAAATGCAAATTAAAACCACAATGAGATATCACCTCACACCAGTTAGGATGGCCACCATCCAAAAGACAAACAGCAACAAATGTTGGCGAGGATGTGGAGAAAGGAAAACACTCCTACACTGCTAGTGGGAATGTAAATTAGTTCAACCATTGTGGAAAGCAGTATGGAGGTTCCTCACAAAGCTCAAAATAGAAATACCATTTGACCCAGGAATTCCACTCCTAGGAATTTACCCTAAGAATGCAGGAGCTCAGTTTGAAAAAGACATATGCACCCCTAAGCTTATCACAGCACTATTTACAATAGTCAAGAAATGGAAGCAACCTAAGTGTCCACCAGTAGATGAATGGATAAAGAAGATGTGGTACATATACACAGTGGAATATTACTCAGCCATAAGAAGAAAACAAATCCTACCATTTACAACAACATGGATGGAGCTGGAGGGTATTATGCTCAGTGAAATAAGCCAGGCGGAGAAAGACAAATATCAAATGATTTCAAAACTGAAGGAACAAAACAGCAGCAGACTCACAGAATCCAAGAATGGACTAACAGTTACCAAAGGGAAAGGGACTGGGGAGGATGGGTGGAAAGGGAGGAATAAGGGGGATAACGGGACATTACGATTAGCACACATAATGTAAGGGGTGGGGCACAGGGAAGGCAGCACAACACAGAAAAGACAAGTAGTGATTCCATAGCATCTTACTGTGCTGATGGACAGTGACTGTAATGGGGTATGTGGTAGGGACTTGATGATGGGGGGAGTCTTTTAACCATAATGTTGCTCATGTAATTGTACATTAATGATAACAAAATAAAATTAAAATCAAAACAGTTTTACACAGCTGTTGTAATTTATACCTAAAGTTAACCATAATAAATCTATGATTAGGTTATAAATTCTCAAATGAGACTATTTCTCAAATGAATGGAGATGTTTACTCCTATAACATAGTTACTACCTCTTCTCATACTGAATTCACATTTGCCTTTATATTCCATGTTGTTCCAAAAAAGCTTTGAATTAACTTTTTACAAAACATACCATACAGTTGGATTTTTAAAAATAGACTTGTTTCTAACTGTATCACATATGAGGTAACCAAACTAAGCCTCCTGCCAAAAACAATTTTAAAGTGTTAGAAAAAATGTAATATTCCCACTATATGGATGAAGTGACAAAAAAAAGTGTAGAATTATCAGGCCAAACAAAACCCAAATAAAGGTAGAGACTCAAAGAAGTGAGCAGAAAAGCAAACATGGTATTTACGTTGAGGATATTTGCAGGAAACGATGAACTTGAGCTTTGGTTTCTATGACCTTTTGGGAACTCTGGGTTCGGGAGACAGAGCTTAAGGCTTACCACAAATAGTCTCCATAAAGGTGGTATCAGTGCAAGAGTAAACTAGAAATCAACCTACCTTTGCAGGGGTTTCACACATCTTGAACATAAGACATATGGGTTGGGGGGAAATCACTTCTAAACAATCCCACCTCTAAGGCTTTGCTCTAAAGGTGTATCTTCAGAAATATATAACAAATATGCAACAGTTATTCACTGCAACATTATTTGTAAAAAATATCAGAAAAAATGAAATGCTCAGCAATAAGAAATTATTAATAGTTAAAATTAAAATAGTTAAAAACCTATTTTACATACATATAGAGACATAATAGAATACTATGCAGGCATACAGAAGTGAGAATGATCTCCATGAATGAATATGGAATGATTTTTAGGATATACTGTCAACTGAAAAAAGCACAATGCATAAGTACTGGAGTATGACTATGACTAGTATGACTTTCTTTTAATAAAGAAGAGGAAATAAGAATGTGTATGTGTTCATAAATACACATATGTATATGTACACACACATAATGCACTTACTTTTGCAAAAAGAAACAGAAATAAAACAAAAAGTTAATAAAGATTAATATCTAGAGAATGTGAATTGAAATGCAGTGGAAGTTAAAGAAACACAAATGAGATTTTTTCTCAGTATTCTTTTTCATGTAGTTTTGACTTTTAATACATATTTATAAATTAAATTAAAATAGAAAACAGAGACCAAAACAACCAGGAAGATGGAACAGATACACTTTTTCCTATTCTTCCTCCCTAGGTAAACTAACAACGCTAGACAATAAAAAACAAACAAAATGACTCTGAAAAGGGTAGAAAATAAGTCTGACCAACTAGGAACCTCAGGGCCCAAGCAACAACAAGGTGGTAAATTCCCCAGCTTTTTTGTGTGGGTTTACGCACAAGGCTTGGAGCTGCAGAAGGTCAACCAGGAAAAAGCCAACTGAAGCAAGCAAAACATGTCCCAGCAAATGTCTCCTCCCTCTGGCCAAAGACAAGGAAAAGAACAACCTAGCATGACAGGAAAATTGAGACAGTAACTGCTCTACTCCAGCCAAACATGAGAGAAAAAAACCGCACACCCAACCCCACCCATGACAGCAAAGGCAAGGGGAAGGAGAAGGACCCTGACTCCTATCCTTGAAATGTGTTTATGAGGCACCTCAACACTCCAGTCAGGTAGTATCACAGACCCAGTGGAAAGCCAGGCAATGAGGTCATCCCCACTGTGGTGTCAATGGGGACCACATGGAGAGTCAGAAGCCCCACTTCCACCCAGAAGTAAGGAAACATCCCTGCTCCACTGGGTGTCAATGGAGGCTAAGTGTGGTACCTGGACACCTACCACTTTCTGGAGGTAATGAGGCAACACCCCTTCTGCTAGAGTGGTGTCCAAAAAGCCAGAAAAATCAGAATGTTTAAGATCAAGAGTCTTATAATAATACAAAATTGTTTCAACTGAAAATCATAAACCAAGGAGATCTCCACTGAATTAAAAATGACAATATAGACATATATCTTTATATTGTACTTTACAAGTACTGCACCTTTTACAAATTGAAAATGTGTGGCAACCCTATGTTGAGCAAGTCTGTGGGTGCCATTTTCCTAACAGCATTTGCGCACTTTATTTCTCTGTGTCACGTTTTGGTAAATCTTGCAATATTTCAAACTTTTTATTATTCTTTTATCTGTTATATGTGATCACTCATCTTTGGTGTTACTATTGCAACTGTTTTGGGGCACCACAAACCACATCCACATTAGATAGCAAACAATCAATAGTTGCTGTATGTGTCTGACTGCTCCACTGACCAGCCATTCACCCATCTCTGTCCCTCTGCTTGGACCTCCCAATTACTTCAGACATAACAATACTGAAATTAGGCCAATTAATAACCTTACAATGGCTTCTAAGTGTTCAAGTAAAAAGAAGAGCCAATTAATGCTGCAAACTTCATTTCTGTCTTATTTTAAGTAATTACCATACTCACCCCAACCTTCAGCAACTACCACCCTGAATACTAAGTAGCCATCAACATTGAGGCAAGACCCCCACCAGCAAAAAGATTACAACTTGCTGAAAAACCAGAGGATAGTTAGCATTTTTCTTTTACCAATAAAGTATTTTTCATTAACGTATATACGTTGCTTTTTTTAAGATGTATGCTATTGCACACTGAGATGACAGAGATGTTAGAATTATCAGACAAGGATTTTAAAGCAGCCATTATTTCAAAAATCACTTGAATGAGCAATTGCAAATATGCTTGAAACAAAGAAAGCAGAAAGTCTCCAAAAATAGAATAAAGAAGTAAACAGAAATATGAGAACTGAAAATTTCAGTAATTGAATAAAAAAGTTCAGTGGATGAGCTCAAAAGAAGAATGGGGAAGGAAAGGCAAACTGGAAGATAGAATATTAGAAATTATCTAATTTGAACAACAGAGAAAAATACACTTTAGAAAAAGGACAGGGCCTCAGGGACCAAAGGACTATAACAGCATCAAAAATTCTAACATTTGTGTTATTGGAGTCCTGAAAGGAAAGGAGAAAAAAGCAGGGCAAAAGTACTTGAATAATGGCTGAAAACTCCCTAAATTTGACTAGACATAGCCTACAGTTTCAAGAAGCTGAGCAAACTCTAAATGGGATAAACCTAAAGAAATCCAGGCCAGGACACATCACATTCAAACTTCTGTCAATCAAAGAAAGGAAAAAACCTTGAAAGCAGCCATGGACTGCTGATCTATAAGGGAAAAATAATTCAAATGACAGTGAATTTCTTGTCAGAAGCCATGAGGCCAGAGGGAAGTGCCATAAAAAAGTTATTCAAATACTGAAATAATGTCAATGCATAACCCTATATCTAGTAAAAATATCCTTCAGCAATGAAGGAGAAAGCAAGACATCCTCAGATGAAGGAAAACTACAATAATTTGTCACTAGCACATCTGCTGTAAAAGCATGGCTAAAAGAAGTTCTCTAAACAAAAGGGGGACAATAAATGAACTTCTGAAAATCAGGAAAAAAGAAAGAACACAATAGGTAAAAATGGAGATAAATACTTTCCTCCTCCTCCTGAGAGGAATTTCAAAATTATATTTGACAGTAAAAGCAGAAATTACACCCCTGGTCTGGCATGGTTCTAAATACATGTAGAGAAAATAGGTTAAAAAATTATATAATAAATTGGTGGAGAGCAGAGGGATAATAAGAGGAAGTAGGTTTCTATACTTCACTCAAACCGGACCCTGATAGACTGTGATAAGCTATGTGCATATAATAAAATACCTATGGCAACCTCTAAAATGCTATATAAACACTCAAAAATATTACAGATAAATCAAAATGAAATTCTCAAGCGACTCAGAGGAAAGCAGGAAAAAGAAGGCAGAGAAACAAAAAACAAGAACAAACAGAAAACAAAAATTAAATGGCAGTTTCAATCCCTAATTTATCAATAATCACATTAAATGTAAATGACCTAAATATGTCCATTAAAGACAGAGGTTGGCAGAGTGGCTTAAAAAACATGACTGAGTATACACTATGTATGAGAAACTCATTTCAGAGAGTTTGAGAAATTTAACAGTATAGACAGGCTGAGAATAAGAGGAGGAGGAAAGATACATCATGCAAACATTAATCAAAGGAAATAGATGTGGCTATATTCATAACAGATAAAGTAGACGTCAGAGCAAAAAAAATGTTACCAGAGAGAGAAAGGGACATTAGACAATGATAAAAGGTCAATCTAACAAGACAAAAATTCTAAATGTATATGCAGCACCACACAGTGAAGCTGAAGCAAAAGCTGACAGACTTGAAAGGAGAAACAGACAACTTCTCAATTTAGTTGGAGATATCAACATTCCTTTTACAACTGACATAACAGACAAAATAAGCAAGGATACAGAAGAACTCAATAATATAATCAACCAACAGGAGCTAGTAGAGAACACTTCACCCAACAACGACAGAATACTCATTAAGTGTCCACGGTACTTGGACCATATCCTGGGCCTAAAACACACCAAACAAGTTTTAAAAGAATGTAAATTGTACAAAGTGTGTTCTCTGACCACATGGAATCAAACTAGAAATCAATTAACAGAAAGATAAAGGAAAATCTCCCAACACTTGGAAACTAAACAACACTTCTAAATAATCCATGAGTTAGAAAGATATCTCAGGGGAAATCAAAACATACATGGAACTGAACAAAAATAAAAACAAAACATATTAAAATCTGTGGTATACAGCTAAAGCAGTGCTGAGAGGGATTTTATAGCAATAAATGAATACATTAAAAAAAGGAAAAGTTTCCAATCAATAATCTAAAGTCCCACTCTCAAGAAGTTAAAACAAGCAGAAAGGACATAATACAGATGGGAGCAGAAATCAATGACAGTGAAAACAGAAAAATAGAGAAAATTAATGAAAATAGCTGGTTCTTTGAAGAGATCAAAAAAATTGACAGACCTCTAGCAAGACTGACAAAGAATAAAGAAAAACACAAAAATTAGCAATGTCAGGAATAAAACAAGAGCTATAACAGAACATGCAAACATCCAAAGTATAATTAAGGAATATTATAAATCACTCTACACACATAAATTTGAAAACTTAGAATGAAATGGCTTCTTCATTTAAACTACCACAACTCACTCATTAGTAATAATTTGAATAGTCCCTTACTTATTAAGGAAATTGAATTAGTAATTTTAAAACCCACAATAAGGAAAACTCCAGTCACAGATTATTTTACTGGAGAATTCCAACAACTATTTAAAGAAAAACTAACATCAATTGTAAACAGTCTCTTCCAGAAAACAGGAAAGAGAGAAAAACTTCCCATTTCACTGTAGAAACTTTATGTTACCCTTATACTAAAACCAGATAAAGACAGTACAAAAAAGAAAACTATAGACCCACACCCCTCACAAAAACCCTTAACAAGCTGTTAGCAAATAAAATTCAGTAACATATAAAGAGAATTATATGCCATAACCAAGTGGGGTTTATTCCAGGGATATAAGTCTACTTCAGTATTTGAAAGTCAATCAGTATAATCTAATATACTAACAGGCAAATAAGGAAAAAAACACATAATCATATCAACTGATGCATTTGACAAATTTTAATACTCATTCATGATAAAGACTTTCAGAAAATAGGAATAGAGAGGAATTTCCTCTATCTGATAAAGTCCATCTACCAAAAAACCTACTGCTAACATTAGAAATAAGGTGAAAGATTTAATGCTTTCCTCCTAAGAAGGAGGAAGCAAGGCACAGGTATTTGCTCCCACCATTCTTATTTAATAGTTTTGAAAGCTCTAGCCAGTGCAATAAAGCAACAAAAGTGAGGGAAAGATACATGGTTTTGAAGAAAAAAAATAAAAATAAAACCATCCCTACTTGCAGATGAAATGATATAGAAATGATCATATAGATCACATGTAGAACATCCCAAGGAATCTACCTTTTCAAAGAAACTCCTAGAATACCTGAACTCAGCAAGATTGCAGGAGGCAAGATAAACATATGAAAATCAATTGTATTTCTATATGCTAGCAATGAACACAAGAACCTCAAATTAAAAACTCAATCTACTTACCAGTTTAAAAATATAAAGTTATATGTTAACTCCAAAAAATATGTATAAGACTTAAATGCTAAAAACTACACAAGGCTAATGAAATAAATCAAAGATCTAAATAAATGGATAGATAGACCATTTTCATGGAATAGAAGATTCAACATAATAAAGATATCAATTTTTCCAAAACTGACACAGGTTTACCACAATCCCATCAATCTTAGCAAGATTTTAATAAACATAGACAAGATTATTACAATTCATATGGATCAGCAAAGAATCTAGAATAGCTGAAATAATTTTGAAAAAGAAGAATAAAGTGGGAAGAATTGGTCTATCCAATTTAAAGAAATATTATGTAGCTACAGGAATCAACAGAGTTTGGTATTGGCAGAAGAAATAGACACATACATCAATGGAACAGAATAAAGAGCCTAAAAGCAGACCAACATAATATGGTTTTGATAAGGGCACAAAAGCAATTCAATGGAGGAAAGCAAGTCTTTTCAACAAATGGTGCTAAAGCAACTTGTACATTCAAAGGCAAAAAAATACACCTTGATCTAAACTGCACACCTTGTATGAAAATTAACTCAAAATGAATCATGGACTTAAATGTAAAATTTTTTAATTTTAGAGAAAGTCTTCAGGATCACAAATTGGACAAAAAGTTCTTGAAACCACCAAAAGCACAATCCATAACAGTAAACACTGATAAATCTGACTTTATCAAAATTTCAAATTTTTAAATTTTGATCTGCAAAAGCCTCTATAAGAGGAAGAAAAGATAAGCTATCAGCTTAGAGAAAATATTTGCAAACTACTCTTCTGACAGAGGACTAGTACCTAGAATATAAAAAAAACTGTCAAAACTCAACAGTAAAAAAGAAAAAAGCAATGAGAAAGGGTAAAAGAAGTCTCTTTCCCAAATGGTGCTGGAACAACTGCACATCCATATGCAAAAAAAATTAATCTAGACATAGACCTTACATCCTTCATAAAAATTCATTCAAAATGGAACAAAAACCTAAATAAAAAATGTGAAACTATAAAACTCCTAGAAGATAGCATAGGAGAAAACATATGACCTTGGTATGGTAATGCCTCTTTAGAGACAACAAAGACATGATCCATGAAAGAATTAATAAGCTGGACTTCATTAAAATTAAAAAGTTTTGCTCTGCAAAAGAAAATATCAAGAGAATTAGAAAAAAGTCACAGACTGGAAGAAAATATTTGAAGAAGAGACATCTAACAAAGGACAGTTATCCAAAATATAGAAAGAATTCTTAAAACTCTACAATAAGACAACCAAACCGGTTTAAAAATGAGCCAATGACCTTATTAGATAACTCATCAAAGATATACGGAAGACAAATAAGCACATGAAAAGATGTTCCACGCCATACATCATCAGGGACATGCAAATTAAAATAAGATATCACTACAAACCTATTAGAGTGGCCAAAATCTGCAACACTGACAATACCAAATGCTGACAACAATGTGGAAAGGAAACTGAATCACTCATACTTTGCTGGTGGGAATGTAAAATGGCTCAGTCCCTATGGAAAACAGTTTAGCAGCTTCTTAAAAAACTAAACATTCAACTACTATAAATCCCAGCAATTGCACTCCTGGGTATTTATCCCAGAGAAATGAGGGTTTTTGTTTACACAATAAAAAACTGTACACAAATGTAGTGGGTTTATCTGTTATAACTAAAACTGGGAACAACCCAGAAGTCCTTCAGTGGATGAATGGTTAACTGTGGTACCTGAATACCATAGAATGCTACTACTCAGCAATAAAAGGGAACAAACTATTGATCCACTCAACAATATAGATGAATCTCCAGAGTTATGTTGAGTGAAAAAAGCCAATCCCAAAAGACTACATGCTATATGATTCCATTTATATACATTCAGAAAATAACAACATTAGAGAAATGGAGAACACAATACCTGGGATTAATGGGATTACCTGGGATTAATGAGGGGTTGGGACAGGAGGGAAAGTGAGCATGACTAGAGCAACCTGAGGTATCCTTGCCATGATGGAAATGTTCTTTATTTTGGCTGTATCAACATCAATTTCCTGGCTGTGATATCATACTATACAGTTTTGCAAGACACTACAGCTGGGAAACTGGACAAAAGATACATAAGATCTCTGTACTATTTCTCACAACTGCATGTGAATCTACAAATTATCTCAAAATATAAAGGTTAATTTTAAAAAGATGAAAAAAGTAAACCTGAAATTGATTAGAATTGGAAATAAATGAATCTGATAACCTAATATACAGAAAAGAAAATTAACTCAAGAAATTTTTCAATATTGATTGTATATCCTTTCTAGGATATAGCCTGAAGACCAAAACATGCAGAGAATCTTAAATCTTATTCATCAGTTTGTTGTTGGTAATGGTACTACCATAATAATTCCTAAACTATCTCATGTATAGATAAGGATAGAGCAAGTGGGTAAATATTATTATATATTAGAAACCAGGTTTTACCCATAGAGAAGGGAGGTAAAAATATGGAATGGAGAAAGGTGAAGAATACACACACACACACATACACACGCTACATCTGTCCACTGAAAAGGCCTAAATGCAGTAATATACCAGCAGAAATTAGTAGAGCGAAAGCCCAGACAATATTTTCCACACCATTCCTCACTAAAAGGAACCTGGGCTGCCTATAAAAATAACTGATTTCTGGTCTGGGGCAGGAATATTACTAAGTAAGCTTGGAACATATTATTGCTCCAGAAAGCAAGGAAATGCTCAAAAATTATAGGGACACGTCAAATGGACATAGAAGCCAGCTTAAAGGGGCTCTTAGTGGTCAAATTTAAGACAATTTAAGCATCAAAAAGAATTACGGTATTTAACATAATGAAAAAGAATCAATTGTCTATAGTAATACTTAAAAAGGAAGGAATACAGGTAGAAAAGAGAAACCTCTTCACAAAAAAATGCCATCAATTGGTAGAAAGAATGACAGAATCAGAAAGTCTAATTTGTAAAACTATTTTGTAACCACCAATATCATAAGTGATTCAAGCAAGACTCTTCAGTCAATACAAAAATCACTGGGTTAAAGTTTGCTGGGGAACAGGGTATTTATTCAATAACAAAGCATCACCTCACAGGTAACTTATTAAAAATAAAAGGGATAAAACAGTAATTAAAAAAAGAAAAATAACACAGGGGAAATGGTATCTATAATGGTCAGACTTGGCAGTTATCACTTTAGCATTAGCAATAGTAGAACAATCTGATTATAGTCTCATTTTATACAGAAGGGTATAATATAATCGATGCAATAACCTGAAAAAAGTCTAATCTTGATGAAACAATTGGGCAAATTTAAAATATGGGACATTCTACAGACAGTTAACCTGAATTCTTCAAACATTTCAATGTCATCCCCAAAAAAGTGTGATTATTCTAGAACGATTAAAGGAGACAAATGTAATATATGAGTCTTGATTGGACCATGAATTGAAGAAAAAAAAAGTCAGCTATACAAGTCATTTTTTGACAATTAAGGAAGCTGTATATTAGATGGTATTGCTGAATTAGTGTTAATTATCTTAGGTGTGATTAGTACTGTGGTTATATAGGAAAAGGTCTTCACTCTTAAGAGCAGCATGCTTAAATATTTAGGTGAAATGTCATGTCTCCAATTTACTTTTAAATGGCTTAGGAAAAAGCACACACACACCCATGTGTGTGTGTGTGTAGACAGAAATCAAAGCACATGAGTCTGACAAATAGAATTTTCCATGAAATATCAAATTATTACATTCTCAGTATTTTTATTCATTAAATGTCTGTTATAATAAGGTACAGAGGAAGATATACATCTTATTACACAAAAACATCTAGTTTTAAATGGACAAATGCTAGGGAGGTCAAAGAATTTGTCCTGAATGGACTATTTGGGGGCATTGTGCAGACACAGTGAGAGGGATTTATTATACATTGTTGGCACACCAGATATTGCACGTTTCTGGCAGTGTGTTACAGAATACTGTTAAATACCACAAAACTCAATAACAAAACAATAAACTAAAATTCCATGAACTTGAGTAAAATAACTTGCAAAGACTACAAGTAAGTCTACTTTGTCCAGCATTCTGACAGCCAGGATCCTCTATTAACTAGCACTTTTGTCATTTTCTGTACAGAATCAGTATTCTAAATCATGGCCAAGTGACAAGATTTCTGAAGACAAGATTTCTAAACAATGAAATTTAAATATGTTCAGTTTCACTTGAATGTAATGTTATATAACATTCTGATCCTTTGAAATCTGTTGACCCATATTTGGTATACATGATAGTTCTATTAACTAGTATATCTAATTAACCAGAACTTTTCATTGCTTAACAATGGTGGAAAACAGTATGAAGCAGGGAAGTGGGAGTTGGAGCACAATATAAGATTTCTGCATAAAAAGTAGATAATCATCACATATAACTATTAAAAATAGACCTTCTAACAATGAGAGCAATCAAAAACCTCAAAAATCTCTAAATGTAATATTAAAAATGTAGATTTTTACTATCTTTGTTTATGGGTGTTTGGTTGAACAAATGAATATAATCACAAAGTGAATTCCAGATTAACCAGGACATTTGTGGAAAGCAGAAGCTATTGGGAGTTGAGGACATTGGCAATCATCACACTATGAAGCTAGTACTGTTATTAAAGTGAAGAAACTGGAAGACAGAGTAACTGTCAGGAGTTACTAAGTAACTTCCCCCAAACCACATAACTAGCAAGTTGTCAGAGCCAGGATTCAAACACAAAGTCCAACTCCAGAGTCTGCCATCGGGATGACTATACTATTTAGTATTTCCACTGTTTGCTTTGAGGAGGGGCTGATGCCACCCCCTTTACTGAGTACCTGCACTAGGTACTTTGTTTGTGTCATTTAATCTTCACAACAATCTGTGAAGTGGGATTTTTTAATTCTAATTTTTCAGAAGAAAACACTGAAGCTGAGAGAGGTTAAGTAACCTGTTCAAAGTTACACTGCTAATAAATGGAACCAGGATTTAAAACCCTGGTGTGTCTTACTCCATGGCCCTGGTTCTCTCTAGGAAGACACTCTGTCTTCCTCATTCTATGTATAAGCCATTCCTTATTTTTCAAGAAAGCAAATCTACTAGCCAACTTTTGGTTGTTAAAACTGTGTCCCTATAGTTGCTTGAAATTAATAACAATTTCTCTGAAAAATATTCTTTATTGTAATTAATGAAATTCTACATTACAGGAGAGTAAACCTAAATAAAATAAGGTTTTTGTAATGTAGGATATTATCACAGAAAGGACCTCAAAACCTACTTGTTTCAAGTCCCTAAATTCAACAGGCTTGGAAGCCAGCGATAATTAATGGTATGAATGCAATTCTAACAAAAAAGAGCTTGCACCAGGTAGGGATCAGTTGAGGATATGGCATGAATGAAGCTGCATATTATACAAATACATTATTAAATGTTTTTTTAAAAGCACAATTTTATAGTTTGTAACCACTCCAAATGATTATATTGTATATAACTGCCCTACTCTCAAAATCAGAAACCATTCTCATTTTACTCGATTTCTGCTTGTTCCAAAAAGAATTTCAAATAGCTGAAATCATCCTCACCGGACCTTGAGTGGAAACAAGAGAACCAGAGCGCTGCTTGCCAGTTGGTTTGTAAGATTCTCACGCACATTTACCATATGCAGCCAGAGCTACTACTATGTGACCTTCAGCAAATTTCCTAATAGAAAAAAATAAGGACAATAGCAGTACCCACCTAACAGGGCTGCTGTTTAAATGGGATGACACATGCAAAAAGACTGTAATTGTGCCTGCATATAAGCAGTATGTTTTATCTGTTATTGTTAAAGTTGATAATGCGTCCATGATTGAAGCACCACTTGGGTGGAAAAACATCTATCAGCTTTCTCTATATTTGAGAAGCTTTAAGGAAACTCACTCAGAACTTCATGCCACACTTGTCCTCTTTTAACATCTGTTTTCTCTTCCTTCAACCACTAGACATGGTAAGAACCCTTATTCTTAGAGAAAAGCTTCAGCTGATTCCATCCAATCAAACTACCATTCCATTTTCTGGCTAGTTTTCACTGTGAAACTTCTTGAATACATTTTCTGTAGCTGTTACTGATATGACTGAGATGTCCTTAGGAAAATCAGCTGGCATTACCCTGGGAAACTCAGAACTTGATTTTGTGAGACTCCCAGAGTGGTGCAGAAGCAGGAAAACAGAATAAATAGAACACAAAACCACAGTGCTAATATGCTAACTAATGAGAGAAGTATACCTGCCCTAAGGTCCTTACAGTTAAATTCTCTAATCAGCTCCTTTACTCACTATAGGAAATCTATAAATAGGAAAGCAAATTATAACCAAACATTTGCTGGTATAGTCCAATCATAGGGACCAGACATTAAAGCCTCTAGGCGGTATACAACCTTCACTGAACAATCATAAAAAAAGCACCTCCAATTCTGCCTCCCCAACTCCCATTTTTCTACATTTCCATGCTGTCCATCCACCTTCTGCTGTGACAGTCTTCTTTTAGATATGTTAATATCATCAGACTACAATAAGTCCCACTCTTCCTCCTTTCAATCTGAAAGAGACGACACCTTTTAAGATATCTTCTGCAGAAAACTGAGCTCATCTATTATGTGATTTTATTAGGCTAACTCTTGAGTTCTGCTAGTGGCATATCACACCATATACACTCACGCACTCTCTCCTACCCACGTCACCTTCCAATCACTTTCTCTTCCTTAACTCTTACTTTGTATTTCATTCCCCACCACATCCAGTGCTCTTTACAGTTCTCATTCTTCTGTATTTCACTATTGCACCTGATACAATTTGCCAACCATTTCTTAAAAACTTTCCCCATCATTGGCTTTAATGGAGCCAAAAAACTCTGTTGGTTCTGCACATTAATTTTTAATTGCTCTACAATACATATGGTGGTTAAGAGTCCAGGTCCTTCAATTAGGCAGACCTGGATCCAAATCCAGGCTGTACTCCTTATTGGATATGTGCCCACGGGAAAGTTACTTAACTTCCTGAAGCTTTTTTCCTCAACTGTACAGTGGACAAAATGACACAATTGGCTATTAGGTGCTTAGCATAATAAGCTTACTCTGATACAAAGTAGTCACTCAGTAAATTTTATTATCTATGTGTCCTAATTCTCAGCTCCTGATATTCTATTCTACTCTCTACCTTGAAGAAATCACTATCTCAAATAGCTTTGACTAATACTGCAATTAAGTATATTCCTGAAGTTACTGTTGCAGGACTAAATCTTTCACTCTCTTTTACAAAATTTCGAAATATTTGCATATTTCACCAATGTCTAAGAAATAACCTACTGGAAAATGATATTAAACTCTTTGTAAAAACCACTCATTTCACTTGGCTTCTGCAATACCATACTTTACAGATTTTTCTACTCTGGCCATCTCTTCTTAAGATTCCACAGCCAGCCTGCCCTTCTGTATCCAGACTCTGAATGTTTATGCTGTAAAAGGAAACTTTAAGGGTTTTCTTCATTCCTCACACTATAGTTTCTCCCTTTGTGGTCTTATCCTTCATCATGGTTACAAATGCAATTTATAAAGAAGTAAATGACTTCATATTATCTCTAGTGCAGACCTCTCCTCTGAATTCTAGACCCCCTATATTCAATTGTCTATTGACATCACGGTGTAATGACAAGATGGCTTAAACTCAACAGATCCAAAACTGGATTCATTGTCTTACTGGATTCATGGTCTTCCTGGATTCATGATCCACGATCAAACAAACCTATTTCTTTTCCAGTATTTTGTTGTTGTTAGTAAATGAAAGGCCTCACGATTCATCTAAGTTGCATAAGGTAGAATTCTAGAAGTCTAGAAGACATCCTTTATAACCTTCCTCTTCCTCTCCTGCAAAGATAATCTATTCCAATTTCCATTATATGGACATTGTGATATGAATTTCAACCTATTTTTTACACAAATACCAAAATTAACTTGCTGGTTTTATTCCCATACTGCCTATGTTATCACTATAATGCCAAGGTCTCTATCAATTGAAACTCTTGCAGAAAAAGAAATAAAATCAATCCCATTTACAATTGCATAACAAAAACTAAAATACCTAGGAATAACTGCAACCAAGGAGGTGAAACACCTATACTCGGAAAACTGTTAAGACACTGATGAAAGAAATTTAACAGAACACAAATAATGGTAACCTATCCCCTGCTCATGGATAGGAAGAATGAATATTGTCAGAATGGCCATCCTGCCTAGAGCAATTCACAGATTCAATGCAATCCCTATCAAAATAACAATGGCATTTTTCAATGAACTACAGCAAATACTCCTAAAATTCATATGGAACCACAGAAGACCCCAACTAGCAAAAGTAATCCTGAGAAAGAAGAACAATGCTGGGGCTATTATGCTTACTTCAAGTTATACTACAAAGCTACAGAAATTAAAACAGTATGATACTGAAACAAGAACAGATCCATAAAGCAATGGAACAGAATAGAGATCCCAAATACAAACACATGCATATATGGTCAATTAATATATGATAAAGGGGCCATGAATAAATGGCAAAAAGACAGTCTCATCAATAAATGGTGTTGGGAAAACTAGATGGCACATGCAAGAGAATGAAACTGGATCACTGTATAACCCCATACACAAAAGTAAACTCAAAATTGGTTAAATGCCCAAACTCATTCTACGAGGCCAACATCACTCTAATACCAAAACCAGGCAAAGACACCACAATAAAAGAAAATTACACACCAATATCCCTGATGAACATACATGCAAAAACACTCAACAAAATATTAGCAAACCAAATTCAAAAATACATCAAAAAGATCATCCGTCATGATCAAGTATGATTCATCCAAGGGATGCAACAATGGTACAACATTTGAAAATCCATCAACATCATCCACTACATCAACAAAAAGGACAAAAACCACATGGTCATCTCCATAGATGCTGAAAAAGCATTTGAGAAAATTCAACACACACTCATGATAAAAACGCTCAACAAAATGGGTATAGAGGGCAACATAATAAAGGCCATATATGACAAACCCACAGCCAACATTATACTTAACAGTGAGAAGTTAAAAGCTTTTCCTTTAAGATCAGGAACAAGACAGGGATGCCCACTCTCCCCACTGTTATTCAACATAGTACTGGAGGTCCTAGCCACGGCAATCAGACAACATAAAGAAATAAAAGGCATCCAGATTGGCAAGGAAAAAGTCAAACTGTCCCTGTTTGCAGATGATATGATATAGTACATAAAAAACCCTAAAGAATACACTACAAAACTACTAGATCTGAATTCAGCAAAGTTGTGGGATACAAAATTAATACACAGAAATTCTGTTGCATTCCTATACACTAACGATGAACTAGCAGAAAGAGAAATCAGGAAAATAACTCCATTCACAATTGCATCAAAAAGAATAAAATACCTAGGAATAAACCTAACCAAGGAAGTGAAAGACCTATTGCTTGAAAACTACAAGACACTCTTAAAAGAAATTAAAGATGACACTAATAAATGGAAATTCATCCCATGCTCTTGGCTAGGAAGAAGTAATATTGTCAAAATGTCCATCCTGCCTAAAGCAATCAACAGATCCAATGCAATCCCTATCAAAATACCAACAGCATTCTTGAATGAACTAGAGCAAATCATTCTAAAATTCTAAAATTCATATGGAACTACCAAAGACCCCAAATAGCCAAAGCAATCCTGAGAAGGAAAAATAAAGCAGGGGGAATTACGCTACCTGACTTAAAGCTCTACTACAAAGCCACAGTAATCAAGACAATTTGGTACTGGCACAAGAACAGAGCCACAGACCGGTGGAACAGAACAGAGAGTCCAGATATTAACCCAAACATATATGGTAAATTAATATACCATAAAGGAGCCATGGACATACAATGGGGAAATAGCCTCTTCATCAACATCATCGACCACATCAACAAAAAGAAGGACAAAAACCACATGATCATCTCCATAGATGCTGAAAAAGCATTCGACAAAGTTCAACATCCATTCATGATAAAAACTCTCAACAAAATGGGTATAGAGGGCAAGTACCTCAACATAATAAAGGCCATATATGAAAAACCCACAGTCAACATCATACTGAACAGTGAGAAGCTGAAAGCTTTTCCTCTGAGATCGGGAACAAGACAGGGATGCCCACTCTCCCCACAGTTATTCAACATAGTACTGAAGGCCCTAGCCACAGCAATCAGACAAAACAAAGAAATACAAGGAATCCAGATTGGTAAAGAAGAAGTTAAACTGTCACTATTTGCAGATGACATGATATTGTACATAAAAAACCCTAAAGACTCCACTCTAAAACTACTAGAACTAATACTGGAATTCAGCAAAGTTGCAGGATACAAAATCAACACACAGAAATCTGTGGCTTTCCTATACACTAACAATGAACTAATAGAAAGAGAAATCAGGAAAACAATTCCATTCACAATAGCTTCAGAAAGAATAAAATATCTAGGAATAAATCTAACCAAGGAAGTGAAAGACCTATACCCTGAAAACTATAAGACACTCTTAAGAGAAATTAGAGAGGACACTAACAAATGGAAACTCATCCCATGCTTGTGGCTAGGAAGAATTAATATCGTCAAAATGTCCACCCTGCCCAAAGCAATATACAAATTCGATGCAATCCCTATCAAATTACCAACAGCATTCTTCAATGAACTGGAACAAATAGTTCAAAAATTCATATGGAAACACCAAAGACCCCGAATAGCCAAAGCAATCCTGAGAAGGAAGAATAAAGTTGCAGGGATCTCGCTCGCCAACTTCAAGCTCTACTACAAAGCCACAGTAATCAAGACAATTTGGTACTGGCACAAGAACAGAGTCACAGACCAGTGGAACAGAATTGAGACTCCAGACATTAACCCAAACATATATGGTCAATTAATATTCGATAAAGGGGCCATGGACATACAATGGGGAAATGACAGTCTCTTCAACAGATGGTGCTGGCAAAACTGGACAGCTACATGTAAGAGAATGAAACTGAATCATTGTCTAACCTCATACACAAAAGTAAATTCGAAATGGATCACAGACTTGAACATAAGTCATGAAACCATAAAACTCTTAGAAAAAAACATAGGCAAAAATTTTTTCCAAAAACAAATACAGATTGCCAACAGGCACATGAAAAGGTACTCCATGTCACTAATCATCATGACGTGGAAATGCAAATCAAAACCACAGCAAGGTATTACCTCACATCAGAATGGCCACTAACCAAAAGACAAATAACAAGTGTTGGTGAGGATATGGAGAAAAGGTAACCCTCCTACACTGTTGGTGGGAATGTAAATTGGTGCAGCCACCATGGAAAGCAGTATGACGGTTCCTAAAAAAACTTAAAATAGAAATACTGTATGACCCAGTAACTGCACTTCTAGGAATTTGCCTAAAGAAAACAAAAGCTCTGATTCAAAAAGATATATGCACCCCTATGTTTATTGCCACATTATTTACAATAAACAAGTTAGAGAAGCAACCTAAGTGTCCATTAATAGATGAATGGAAAAAAGAAGATGAGGTACACATATGCATAGAATACTACGAAGCCATAGAAAGGACATTCTGCCATTTGCAACAACATGGATGGACCTAGAGGGTATTATATTAAGTGAAATAAGCCAGGCAGAAAAACACTATATGATATTTCTTATTTGTGGAATCTTAAAACAAAATGAACAAAATAGCAGTAGACTCGCAGACACTAAGAAGTGACCCATGGTTACCATGGGGGAATGGATGGAGTGATGAGAGGGGAGGGTGAGAATGATAAAGGAGCACAAAATCTCAATCATAATATAAACTGGTTATGGGATTGGAAGTGCAGCATGGAGAACGTAATCAATGGTTCTATAACATCTTTCCATGTTGACAGATAGTAACTGCACTAGTTGGGGTGAGGATTGAGTAATGTGTTTAACTGTTGAACCACTGTGTTGTATACTTGAAACCAATATAATATCGTGTATCAACTATGCTTTAATTATAAAAAAAATTGAAACTCTAGACTTCCCACTTTTCCTGGTCACCCCTCCCTCAAATCTCAACAATCAAATTTCTTATTCCTTCTAAATATCCTATCTCCTCCAGCCACAAAGTCTACTTTATAGTATCTGCATATTATTTTTTCCCATCCCTCTTCCCTAGCCAAGCCATGTCTTTTTCTTACCCAAAACACCTCTTGGAATCCTTCACTCCTTAGTGGGAAAAAATAAAACTTCCACATACAGGGCCATAGTTTTTTCAGCCCAATAATTTATCTTTGACACTGACACCAACAGAACCTAATGAAATTTTCCTCCCAGACCTGGTCCTTAAACAGTATTATTTCTGATACTAATACACTAAGCACTGCATGTATGAATATATACATGTTTTACATACCTTTTATGAACATGTATATATTTTCAGCCTTTTCTATTTCATACAATTATGAATTTCACAAGTTTAACATCAACCATATAAAACTGTACTTGATTTGTTCGGAATTTCTTCTCTCAAGCTAATTAAAGCAGTCCTCTCATTTTACAATTTCTGATTTGGTGAACCAGTTCATAGTCTTCGCACCTATATCACTTGTGATTTTAAAGGAACACAAAAATAAATGTAGCATGAGTCGTGCCCTTATGTAGGCATACCTCAGCGATAATGAGGGTTCAGTTCCAGACCACTGCAGTAAAATGAATATTGCAATAAAGGAAGCCAAATGAATTTTTTCATTTCCCAGTGCATATAAAAGCTATGTTTATGCTATACTGTGATCTATTAATTGCGCAATAACATTATGTCTAAAAAAAAGGACATACATTAAAAAATACTGCTAAAAATGCTAATATCTTGAGCTTTCAGTGAGTCATAATCACTGATCACAGGTCACTGTAACAAATATAATAATGAGAAAGTTTGAAATATTGTGAGAATAACCAAAATGTGACACAGAAACATGAAGTGAATACATGCTGTTGCAAAAATGGCTCCAATAAACTTGCTCGACACAGGGTTGCCACAACCCTTCAATTTGTAAAAAATGCAGTATCTGCAAAGCACAATAAAACAAAGTGAAATAAATGAGGTGTGCCTGTACTCTGCTTAAAGGGCATCATCTGGCTGTATTCATTATTTGTATTTCTAGTTTTCATAATAATATCTCATAAAGAGAAGGCGCTTAATACATGTTCAACAGAATGAAGGAATTCCACTTAGGCCTGATGTTATGCTGTAATGCTCATGAATGCCAAAAAGAAAATAGAACTTCTCCAATATGTTAATTCTACTTCTTTTCAAGAAAAATTATATTTGGGCTACAAAAGGGGAGAAAGATTAGACTCCCAGGAGAGGTGAGGAAACTGTACCAGAATCTCTTGGTGCTCTAAATGAACTGACCCTCCTCATAAATATGATCGCTGAATCGCTGTCAGGGAGGAAGCACGGGGACCCAGAGGATTGCCAGAGACTGGAGAAGAGCAAATAAACGTAGGTCTGATTTTAAAAAAGGAAAGAAAGAACAGCCAACATCAGTCCAGTATACTCAACATCACTCCTTTTCTAAATTCAAATTACTTATTTAAAAACTGGCTTCTAATCACTTAGAAAATAAGCATTTGTTGAACCAATCAGTTATACCAGTCTAATCCAACTTCCTCTCTTCTTTTTAAGAGAGTGTGCTTATAGATACATACATCCAAAAGAAGCAGTAAAAGTAGTGTTGGTAGGATTTCAAGGAGGTGTTTGATCAGATTTCCACTATATCCATATGGATAAGGTAAATATAAGATGGATAACAGTACAGTTAAGAGACTAGGTAACAAGTGCTCATTAATAAATTGCTATCAACCAGAAGGGCAGTTCTACTAGCAAGCTTCAGGACTATCTGTGGCTCTCTCATGTTCAACAATTTTACCAATAACTTGAATAAAGATGTAGAAGGTTACTATACTACTATTAGCATCCAATATGTGGTTGACATGAAACTAGGGGATTCATAATATGTATTATGAAAGAGCCAGGATCTAAAAACACAATGATAAGCCAAGAAAATGGGCTAATTCTAGTAAGATGAAATTTAAAACAGAAAAATGCCTAAGAGATCAATCCATACCTGCATTCAAAAATACATAAAAACTGTGAGATGGCAAAGTACTGTGACTTAGTAGCAATATATGTAAAACAAACAAAAATGGGGCTTAATGGCTTTAGTTGAGAGCAAGCTTCATTCAATCTGACAGCTGCAAGTTCAAGAAAACGTGGATATCAGAAAAGCTAACATGATGATGTCAAGCATGGAAAATAGCAGTTCTGCTTACTACAGACTGATCAGACCACAACTGGGATACTGGGTGACCCTAAGGGTCACACTCTTCAAAGCGTCACAACCATATTGGCACATGTTCAGAAAAGAACAACCAGGATGCTTAGAAACTTGGAAACTATTACAAAAAAGGAAAGACAGAAGGGAATAGGGATTTGTAAATAGGACAAAACAATTCTTTGAGAGGAAAATGATGACTATCTTCATTCAGTCATTCAACCAACATGAATTTCAAATCTATTTCAGGCCACACATTGTGACAGTGGCTAGGGATACAGTGAGAAGATAGCCCTTATCTGTGGGAAATTCATGTTATACCTAAAGAGTTTGGAAAAAAACATGATCTAAAAAAGGATTAGATTGTCCTATATGATTTCCTAAGGCAGAAACAGGACCAGTGAAAAGAAGTTAGGAAGAAACTGATTTTAGCTCCATATAAGGAAGAATGTTTTAAGCAAAGGCTGTCTAATGAAGGAAGAAATGAAGAAACTGCCTGAGAAGACTGCAGGGTTCCCATCAGTAATGGTGTACTTAGAGGGGAGACTGCTGAAATAAGATAGGTACCAAACAGGACCATCTTTAATGCTTCTCACGTGCTGCACTATGATTCTATACTTCCTCAGGAAATGGACTCACCAAATTCATCCTACTTGTGTAATTGAGCATTACAGGTTTCCGACAGTTGCTGCTTCCAACTTTGTATCCTCTCTCCACAAGGCATGCTTTATAATAAGGAACGGATCTTAGAGCAATAGGAATAACAAGACCCATCAGCACACAGCACACACAAAATCAATACTGTCCAGTTTGCCTTGTATTTATATAGAAAATATAAGAATTCTCTAACCTTTAAGCCATAGATTCAATTTTAAATATCCTATTGTGTTCAGTTAAAATAAATGTTACATACTGCATGTCTTGTTGGGAGCCATTTTTCCAAACCAACAATGAAAAAATAATTTTAACTTAAGATCCTTTAAGAATTTGCGTCCTGAATAAGCACTCCAAAACCCTCTCTTACAATACTATGTAGAAATAAAGTTTAGAACATATTCCTAAAAAGAAATAATCTATCGGATATTGCAGGCCAAAAACCATGGACTAATTAAATTGTGGAATTCTAATTAAATGGTTACTTAAATTTAATCCACTTTAAAAGTCACTGGCAGAATAAACACAGAAAAAGCTTAGACCATTTAGTTCTAGCTTTTACAAATCAGTTTAAGATTATTTAAGCTTAGTTTCACTCATTTGATTTTGTAATTTTCAGTCTCACATATTGGCTTTATACACTACAACTGGGTATTTAAGGGGTTCACCCTTCCAAACTGTTAATAATAACTTCTTGGAGGAAGCTGTCCCTCACACTTCAGCGCTTTCCCAATTTGGATACAATAAATGGGCCACAATTCGATATCCAAAAACTCTTTCTTTTAACTAGCAGCCCGAAAAGCAAAACTGAGAAAGAGGAGCATCTTTAACCACCCGCCCTGAATAAAGGCTTCCCCTCCAGTTGTCCACTCCGGCCACTCTCTGCCATTTCTCAACACAGTGCCTGGTCGTTCAGGTTAAAAAAAAAAAAAAAAAAAACATATCTCAGTTTTCCTGGGACGGGGATCCCCTTTTGTAGAAGTGGCTAAAGCTAGGCTCCCTACGGAATTTCATCTTGTTGCTAAGGCAGCGCCAACCTGAGTCGTCCGGCGCGAGGGCAGCTCCCGCCAGCGCCGAGCCCAGGCGGCCCCAGCCTGCAGCAGAGCAGCCGGAGCCGAGCCCGGAGCCCCTACGGCCGCAGTGTCCCGGCCGAGACCCCAGACGGCCTCGTCGGCGCCGCGGCGGGAGGTGGGGAGACGCAGCTCGACTTACAGTGACACCATCCTAGGTGACAGCACCAGTGCAGCTTGAAGCACTTGCCATGGCTGTGCGTGGCACAGATGGAGAGCCCATCGCACGGCTGGAAGTCGGGTCTGCGGGCAGCGCAGCTCCGCGCCAGGGCCTGAGCCTCGTCCACTTTCTCGCTCTTCCAACCCCGCTCGGGCGCCGAGGCCGCCGCACTCATTTCCTCTCCCTCCGCGGAGCCCAGACCCGGATTCCAGGAGAAGCGGCGTCTGGGCGGGCAGGAAGCCGAGCCGGCTGCAGACGTGGGAGGGCGCGGCACCGGCCGGGAGTCACGCCAGCGCGTGGCGGCGGCGGCAGCGGGAGCGCGGAGGTCCCAGGCTCGCAGAGGAGCCGCCCCGGGCGCTACGACCGGGGGCTGGGCCTGCCGTCGCCCCCTCCACCTCCGCGGCGTCCCCCGCGCACGCGCACGCGCGCGCCGGCGGCCTGGCGGCAACGCGGGCCCCCGCGCCCGTCCGGCCCCTTCACACACACCCTGCGGGGAGGGCGGTCGTCGGGCCCCCTCCCGTCCCCGCGAGCCCAATGCACGCCGATTCCTCAGAGACGGACTCCGACCAATAGAGGACCGTTATGGACGCACACGCCTAGCAGCTTGGTAGTCACACGCACGCCAGCTTACACGCGCACGTCCCCCCCACACTTCCCTGCGAGCTGGGTGTCTGGGGAACTGATACAGAAGTACACACTCCACGGAGGATTGTGGGGCCGGGGACACGCCCCCCCGAACTGCTGCGCACACAGCCTCTCCCCACACGTCTCCCATGTCCCTGGTACACATCTCCCAGTGCCTGGGCAGACGCCCCGCGGCGACGCACACTCGTGCTCCCCCAGGGCATGCCTCCTGCCCCCAACGCCGCCACTGGGGACCATGTCCGGGGCCAGACCCCAGCCCCGTGGCTGCCCGCCTCTGCCTTGCCCAGTGGGAAAGTAACCAAACTGGGTGTGGGGTAGGTGTATGGGGTATGAGAGAAACAGGGAGAGATGCATGTGTGGTGCATGGTACTCGTATGTGCAATGTGTTGCATGTGTGTGGTTTGGTGTGTATGGTTGTATGGAGTATGTGTAGTGGGTATGTGTGTATATGGAACATGTGGCGTGTATGATGTATGGGATGTTATGTGGAGTGTGTGATGAGGTGTGTGCATTCATATGTATGTGGCATGGATGTATATTACCAATGCTGAGTGTGGGTGGTGTGTATGTGTGTGGAGTAGAGTGCTTGCTGTATGTATAGTATGTGCTTAGTTGTGTATAAGTGTATTCATGTGTACATAGTATGTGGTTAGGTATAGCTGTTATATAGTGTATGTGGTAATTGTGTCAGTGTGGGACACAGGGGATGTTGAATGTGTTGCATGGTGTATATATATGGATGGAGCTGAGTGTGTGTGACAGGTGTGGGTGTGGACACACAAGACTCATGTTTGCCATGGACTCTGTGTTTGCCTTCTTGTGTTAATGCCCACTCTGGCCAGCAGATGTAACTGGGCGCCGATGGTGGCTGCGGCTCCCCCATTCAATCAGCTTGCCTTCTTCCCTCCTGGGGACAAGTTGCTCCAAATAGATTTTTTCATGCCAAGCTCAGCTGCTGAGAGCCTACCCTGGGCTGGATTCACTGACTAGAAAACAAACCATTTGCTCCCAGGGAGCTCAGTTGGGAATTAGTGTTTCCTTGCAACATGGCCAGAACCTAGCCTTGAACACAGAAAAGGAAGGGACTTACTCTATTTGCCAAACATTTTTCAGAGCAGAGAAAAATGCTTGTAATTGCCAAGGTTCAGCAACTCTGGGAACAAGAACAGAGCTGTTCAGGACAAGTGCTGTGTGGGAACATGTTTATGTCCAGGTCCACTTTCTCCATTACTTTATTCCTTTCCAGATTTGCATGACAAGGAAACTCATAATGGTTTTGAAATAACCAAATTCATCTTTAAGCAGTGAAAATCCTTGCTGTCATAAGCAATCTTTCATAAGTTTCCCTTTATTTAACCTTGGCTTGAGAAGATAAATGTAATTTGCGTATATCTGAGTCTAGTGAAGTCTTCATTTATTAAGGGTTGGGAAAAGACTCAATGCGTTGGCAAAGGTATTTTCAAGAAAAGTCTGATTCAAAATCATAAAGTATGGTTCCCTTATAACCTAGCATTAAAACAGTTATAAATATGAGGCATCATCTCTTCAGCTTCAGCCCCAGGCACCCCTTGCCCCCCAAAAGTCCTAAAGTACCTCCCTGACTCATAAAATCTATCCATCCCTGATGTTAATTTCACAGTCTGAACTACCTCAGAAAAAAGGAAGAGAAAACCTAAAGAAATCCATAATCCATTATTGCTGTAGCAAACCAACCAGAACTTTTCAAACAAAGGGGCATTATTTCCATCTCCCTACCCTATTTTTCTCCCTCACTAACCCATAAACTCAATCCATTTTATATTATGCTCCACATTATATAAAGCCTTATGACAAAATCCTTTCAGTATTTTAGTAACTAATATTTGAAGAGGATCCTTCCACGGGCTTTTACTCTAGGGTGAACCATGTTATAGGATTCTGCTGTATATGAAACCATGCCATCTCAGCTAGTGAAAAATGACCATAAGAAATGATGCAATACAGGATCTAGCCAGGAGGCAGGGTAAATTTCCCCAAATACCCTACTTTATGTTAGCCACATGATTTGAGGCTAAAAAGCCTTTATGTTTTCTATAACTACAACTCATTTCATCGCTTTGCCCTAAAGAAGATAATTAATCTTTACTGTCTGCAATAGAGGAGGAGGAGGTAAATGGTGCTGTGATCTCTCAGACATACACACACAGTCTTCAGGATGTGTTGTCAGGACACAAATCATTTATGTTTTATTAAGGATATAAAAGTACAGAGACTAGTATAATGCATCCCATGTGTCCATCACCTGACTTCAGTAATTATTAGCTCACTTGGAGAATCATGTTGCAAATAAAGAGTCAGAGAATGTCACAGTCTTTTATAACCTAATCTGAGACACACTATCCCTTCACTTTTGCAGAATTCTGTTCATTAGAAGCAAGTCACTAGGTCCAGCCCTCACACAAGAAAAGGAGACTACACAAGAGCAGGAACATCAGGAGGCAGGAATCCCTGAGAGTCCTTTCAGAAGCTGCCTACCACACCATGTGACTTGCTGTAGTCAGTAGGAGAACAGCAAGCATGGCATAGTGAAGATGTCAGTGGGGTTTGCCTTCTCTGTGTTTGGAGCCCTGAGACCATCATGTATACAAGCCTGAGCAGCCTGATGGAGGATGAGATGACTTGCAGAGGAAAATGGAGGTGCCTCATTTGACAAGCAGCCAATCCCTAACCAATGGTCAGTCAACTGCTAGAACTATCAGTGGAGCTGTACTAGATCATTCTAGGCCCACTAGCAATCACAGACACATAACAGAGTCCAACAGAGATCTGCTGAGCCAGTCCTGACCCAGAACAACCACCAGGACACACTATAGTTTCAGAGCGACTTCAACAGTTGTTTTAAACTGGTAAATTTTGGGTACTTTCTTACAGAATAAAAGCTAACTGATAAATCTACTAACCCTCACATGTTGTAGGCAAAGTAGTGGAGAATTCAAAAGGCTAAGTGACTTGCTCAGTGTCACAATGCAGCAGGCATAGTGGAAAAAGATCTCTAGGACTTGGCATCAGAATAATGCAAATGGTTCAAGTCGAAGCTCTGTTGTTTTTGGCTGGGAGACCTTGGCAAATATCTTATGTTTCCTGGACTTCAGTTTCTTTACAGGCAAAACAAAGCAGAAGGTTTTCTAGAACATCTTTTAGCACTCAAAGCTAAGACTTGTCCACTTGGTTATAGATAAAGCTAGAGTTAAAATCCTTTTGGTTCAGAATGTCACCTATGATAGTCAGTTATGCCCTTCCTATTCTATTGCACATATTTGTCTGATGCTAATGTAAGTTATGTCTATACAAACTAACCATTCTGAACACTTTGATAAATTGAGTCATTACAAATCAGTTACTTTTTGGTTGCTTGATGGAGCCAAGCAACTAATTCCACCGTGGTTATAAATAATCTGCTAGTAATTGATAAATTTGTCATATTAAATCAATTAGAATGATGAAGTAGATGGAGAAGTTTCCAAACGAGGTGCAACTAAATTAGGAGTCTTCTGTGGTGAGGGAGAGTGTCTCTTTTGCATTGCTCCTGGCATAATTCAGACCCTTGTCATCCATCTCCTTTGTCCTAAAGGAAAGAACAGCAGCTTTGGAATCAGACAGAATGGAATAAAAAGCCAGCTCTACTACTGCCTAGCTGGGAGACCCTGGGAAAGTTATTTAGCTTCATCTTTTAAATGAGAATTATAATGCCTATCTCATATACTCACCATGAACATTAAATATGATAATATTTGTGAAGAGCCTAGCACTGTATCTGGCATCTTGTAGATTCTCAATAAAAGTTTTTCTCTTCCCAGCACCTCCAAATGTCCTCTTTGTCCACAGACTGTCCATGCACCATCCCTTCCTTCACAATACTGAGGAGAGATATCACTAAACTCAGATCATATCATACCTAGCCTTAGAAACCTTTGACACATCTTCTCATAGCCTACTAAAAAAAGAAAATTCAGACTTTTTTGTAGGCCATACAAACCCCCCCCCAACCTCTTCTCCAGCTACGCTTTGCCTTGCCTCCAAATCTGTACCTTCCCCAGATGATTGTTTTGTTTCTGGACAAGTAATATCTTCTCCTGCCTGCCTCTGTGCCCCTCCTCATCCTGTCTTCTTTGCATGGAATTACCAGACCTCCTTTATACATGGGGAATCCTATCGTTCCTTCAAATTCTAACTCAGATGCTACTGAAGCCTTTCCTTGGTTCACTTCCCCTGCCCCATACTCAAAGACATGCTGTACCTACCACTTACTACTTCAAATAGCAAGGTAGATACCATATATTTCCAGTACCTGGCATTGTGTTGGGCACTAGGAGACTCTCAACAAATATTTTTTAAGGCATACATTAAAAGATTTATGACTAAACATTCATAAATAGTATGGAAAAGAAAAGCATCTGTTTTCAATGCTTAAGCTGTCAGAACTTGGAGATTCCTTTGAAGCCTTGAAATTAAAAAGCAGCCTTACTTAATAAACTGGCTCATAATCTTACTAAATGTCTTACCTCTATAGGTGACCCAAACTGCAAACACTGTAGACTCAGAGGTACTTTAGACATTGCAAGACCCATACAGATAAATGTTCATGGCTCTTCCTTAATCTTCTGATATTGCACCATGAGGAGCAGCTTTCCTGCAAAACACTGTGCTACCATCAAAGGAAAAACAGGAAAATAGACATACCCTGAGCCAGTCCAAAATAGCATTTCTTGTTTTTTTAAAGTGGTGAAAGTGGTTGATATTTGTGGATTGCCTTAATATGATTTTCAAATTTCACCATTCTATCCCTCAGCTTTTCTTTGAAAGGGACACAACAGTTTCGTGCCAGCTTGTTTTGTCACCTAGAGAAATATGTTTATTTATGAAAAAATGTTAGTGGAAAAATAAACCTCCTGAGTCACTTTGAACATGAAAGGGGAGGGCAAAAAGGCCAGTCATTAGCGTGCCAAGCAATCAGCCTCCTGTGGGCATTAGTATGCGCCCTTTGTTCAAGCCCAATAACCACAGGACTTTTCCTGAGTGATATGATGTGACACTAATAAAAGTAAGATCTGGGTCAATTTTGTGCTCCACACAACACAACCTGGTCTTTACGCTTCGATGGCCTATACTCACTTCTGGAAGCAATGGACCTATCACAATTTTGAAACAAGAACACTCTGGCTTCTTCTAATGGTGGGATAATACATACTTTCTGCCATTTCCATTAAAAAATATTTTTTCTTGATGACTGGCAATTAAAATAATTCAGCTTTAATTAGCTCATTTCAGTAAGCATCTAATGACTAAAATGACAGTGAAGAGCAATCTGGAATACAACGACTGACTCATGGTTTATAAATGAGGCAGCTGAGGTGCCACATGCAACCTGTGAGGATGCTGGGCTGCGGTCAGCAATCCACCCACACCCAGGTCTCCCAGCACTTCAGCGGCATCCAGCATATAATGCCGGGCGCATTTATCCACACCACAAATAGCTCAAGTGTCTTCTATGTGCCAGGTTCTGGACTGGATGGTAGAGATAATTTAGAGAAGAGACATTAACCAACTGAAAGAGTATAAAAGGCAATCTCCTTGATTAAGGTGTTTAAACACAGCACAACAGGAGAATGAGGGACGAACAGGTAAGTCTGCCTGGAGCCATCAAAAACTATTTCACAGAAAGGGTGAGTCAGCACTGATGATGGAGCCAAGCTGGGGGGATGTGTGGTGGAAGAGGAACAGCACACATGCAGGCGAGAGGGGCAGAGAACTGCTCTGTAAGTCTGTCTTGCTTGAAAGTAACATGGGCCTAGAGGAGCGGTCAGAGAGGGGAATTGGTCAGCAGGGACCAGATCACAAAAAGCCCCATACAGTCAGATTTAGTCCTCTACACCAGTAGTTTATGAACAACTTTCATCTACAAGCACTTTGTTCAATGGAAACACTTATCAGAAAGCATAAACAAACCAGGTTTTTAAAATCCAGCTGCTCCAACTGAAGCTGATACATGTTGGTGGGGAATGCTGGAACCCCATTTGTTTTAACTGCCCCAACAGCAGAGTCAAACCAGTGCTCCAGGAGCGTAGAAGTTGTGGTGGGCAGCCTACCATGGCTTCCCACAATCACCACCTCCTGGTATTCACACCCTGTGTAATTCCCTCCGTTGAGTGTGGACTGGACTTAGCAGCTGCAAAACTAGTGATAGAGTCTTCCAAGATCAGGTTACAAAGACGGTAGCTTCTGTTGTCTGGGACTGCCTGTTTCTCTCTCTCCCTCAGAGATGTCACTCCGAGGGAAGCCAACTGCCATGTTGTGAGAGGCCCTGTGGAAAAGCCCACATGGGAAAGAACTGACATCTCTGGTCAACAGCCACTAAGGGCCTGAAGCCTGCCAGCAACCAGATGAGTAAACCTGGAAGAAAATTCTCCCAGTTGAATCTCACAGTTCTAGCCGACACCTTGATTGCAACTTGGTAAGAGACTCTGAGCCAGCTAAGAGCTACACCAAGATTCCTCACCCATAGAAATTGTGAGATAATGAATGTTTATTGTTTTAATCCTCTTAATCTGGGGGCCATTTGTTATAAAGCAAGAGATAAGTAAAACAGGAGCCACCGAGGAATTTTGAGCCCAGAGTGACAGGATTAAACGTACTTTTACCTGCTAACTCTGGAATGAGCCAAGGGGAGAAAATGAATGGGGCGAGAGCAGAGAGAAGGCAACTGCTAGTCTAGGAGGGAGATGAAGAGAGCACAACAGCAGGGTTGGAAAGCGAAGAGGCATAAATCCTAAAGAGGTCAAAATCAATACAATTTGGGATTATTTAGTTCTGGGGAGCAAAGGAGTTTCAGGGACAATGCCAATCAGGAGGGCCATGTTTGGAGAGAAAGCAAGAGTTCAGTTGGGGAATGTATGGAGATCAAAATGGTTGAGAGTCATTCTTACAGGGAACACTAGTAGCTACTTGGAGGCATGGTTCAGTGAAGACTGAAAGAGGTTCCTCTGCATAAGAAATTGTACTTTCGCATTAGGATGCTTCTCTCACAGTGGCTGCAAACCCCAGTGCTTTGGGGAGCCAAGAAAACAACAGAAAGGAATGAAAAGTTCTGGGTATAAAATAATAGGGAGCAATGAGGACTGTGTTGAACTGCAGAGAACCTGCCTTCTTCCACTGTGCTGAGAGCCTGAATTCGGTTCCAAGAGAGACTGGTTTTAACAGCACTCCTTGGGAAGGTGTCACAACAGAGTGAAAAGGACAGGAGCTTTGGAGTCAGGCAGCACTAAGTTCAAATCTTGCCTCTACCACTTGCTAACTAGTATCATTGGACAAGTTACCTGTGCTCTGTGAACCAGCATATCCTTAGCTGTGTACAGGGTTAATAATACAATTTTAGTGGGTTTGCTGTGATTGAGATAATGATTATTAAATGCCAAGGATGGTTTCTGCACAAAATAAGCACTTCAGAAGTGGCAGCTGACATTACAATGGTGATATAATAATGGCCATCATCTCCCATGGAGGGGCACTCTAGCACACAACGAATCTCCTCATCTTTCCATACAGAGAGCAGAAGAGCCATCACAGCACACCCACACTGGAGCCCTTGGTACTCAGCGCCCAAGAGGGTACACGAGTATGTGTGGTGCAGGCACTTTAAGTAATGAGAAGTTTAATGTCAGGAGATACATGGTGCAATAAGCAAAACCAAGAACAGAAGTCACGGTACATTCGGACCTCCAGGATCTGGCTTGTATCCAAAGCAGCCTTGGGACCAGCGGCAGCAGGAGTGAACAGTTTCATGTGTGTGCCACAGAAATAGGACTTTGCTAGTCCCCATTTGCTGGTCTCCCAAATCACAATATACTGACCCTATTTTTTCTTTTCTCTACCTTATACTGTCTCTTCCCTCATAGTTATCGGTTTCCTCCTAACTTTGAACTCACAAAGTCCCCACCCTACCTTGTTATTTTCCAACATAAATCTTTCTAATTCAGTTCTTGACATGACCTACTTTTCCTCTCCTCTCCCAGTTTGAATTCCTGAGAGTGAGGATTTTTTTGACTACCATCTTAGCAGTTGTGTATAACTGAAGGAAGAGAAGGGGAAGTCATGTGATGAGTAGGCGACGCAAACCGCTCCTCTAGCAGGAGCTGTGGGTGTACAGTTTCCCATAAAAGGGCCTGTGGACTCAAGGCACCATGATGAGGACACTGCTAAGTGAAATAAGTCAAAGGCAATTACCATATCTCACTTACATATGGGATCTGAAAAAACAAAAGAAAAAACCCCAAACTCATAGATGCAGAGAACAGATTGGTAATTGCCAGAGGCAATTGAAGAAAACCCAGAGATGAGGGGAGGGGGTGGAAAATGGGTGAAAGTTGTCAAAAGGTACAAACTTCCAGTTATAAAATAAGTTTAAGTCCTGGGGATGTATATATATCATGGTGACCATAGTTAATAATACTGTACTGTATATGTGAAAATTGTTAAGACTGTAAATCTTAAAAGTTCTCATTACAAGAAAAAAACATTTGTAATTGTGATGATAGATGTTAACTCGACTTACTCTGGTGATCCTTTCACAATAGATACGTATATTGAATCATGTTGTACCCCTGAAACTAATATAATGCTACATGTCAATTGTATCTCAAAATAAAAGTCAGTATAAAGTTAGCTGCAGAAAGATAACATGTAACATTACAACACTGGAAGCTTCCTCCAGGAGTCTTTTTCCACCATCCGCAGTGGGTCAGGTACAAAGAACTATGAGAGCAGTTAGCTCCAAACATAACATCCACGGTGGCTGCATTTAGGTTCTCTGTATAGCTATTTGGAAAATGAATCCCTTCTCTGTCCCAGCTTCAAGGGAACAAACATAAGACTTGCTTTCTTCCTCTGCTACTCATTCCTACTTGGCCTGGTCATACACCTGCTGGAATCTGGGGCACTACTGTTACTCCAGTCCTGGGCAGAGCTAGTTCATCTAGAGTGAAATAAGGGCAAGATCAAGGCTTCCTCCGCCTCACTGGCAGCCGGCTTGCCCCAGGGAGTGCTGCCCCAAGGATTTTCATCCTCTGCTTCCTGGACAGCTACAAGCCCCAGTGGCCGCTGTTGTGATTTCCAGGAGGCACAGAGCAGGGGACTCCTTGCCTCCCTCACATCTCCCTTGGGTGTTCATCCAAATGCATACATTCCTCTTTGGAAGTTGAAGGTGTGAGTAGCTTTGAAAGTGACTAAGAGGAGAAATCTGTGGATTCATAGATTGACAGGATTGGTTAAGTAAAATACCTTTTTTTTTTACTCAGGGAAGTGGAGTTTCAGAAAAATGATGAAGTGACTTGTCCAAGTCATAAAACTACTCATTACATGATCTATTCCTGGTGAAAAAGGAAATAGAAATCCTATTTCTTGACGATGGGGCGAGTCTAGTAAACATAATGTTGCTCATGTAATTATAGATTGATGATACCAAAATTAAAAAATAAATAAAATAAAATAAATCTTATTTCATGATTCCCAAGCAGCTGCTCTTTCTCCTACCTTGGAGCTGTGAAGAGAAATTGGCTTCTGCTTTTATGCATTTTAAATTTTGATTACTGCTTTTCACTCTCTACCCACTGTTGATTATTAGGGTGATGTTTTTATACTGTGATATTATAGTCAAGGACCTAACAATGCCCAAATCCTGTCTTGCCTGTCACTCCCTTTTCCCCTTTCCCCCAGGCTCCTAGGAAGCTAAGCACAATAAATAATTATCAATTGTGTAACAAGATACATCTTTATTAATATGGTTCAAGTGCCCATTCCCCAACATAGAGCTCTCTGGTAAAAAAGTAAGTGGGGCTTTCTTCTTCTTGGGATAGGCCTGCCCTCTGACATATGCAAAGAGGAGGAAGTCTAAGAAATACGGGAACTGTATGGCTAGATTTGCACAATACGCTTTGGCTTATTTGCTCACCCAAATGCATGTTAGGAGGAAAGTAGAAGAGAGAAGACACTGACTGGGTCTGATCCCTCTGGAAGTCATACAGGAAGCACAAGGTTTACACCCTTTAGTAAATGTGGCTTGTATTAGTTACCTGGTGCTGTATAACAAATCTTGCCAAAACATAGCAGCTTGTAACAATTATCATTGGTTATGTCCTGCAGTTTTTGTGGGTCAAAAATTCAGAGAGGGCATATCAAGGATGGCTTTTCTCTGCTATTCAGTTTCTGGAGTCCCCACTAGAAAACTCAAAGGCTGAGGACTGGGTCTGTCCAAAGGGGCACTTACTCACATTCCTGGTCATTGGCTGTCAGCCAGAAGACATACATGTGTTTTCTCCAGCTAGTTAACTCAAAACACGGTGTCCTGAAAGAGAGCCAAGTAGAAGTCATATTAATTTGTATGACCCATCCTTTAAAGTTATGCAGGATCACTTCTGCTACATTTGATTAGTGGAGGCAGTCACAAAGGTCTGCTCAAGTCCAGGGGGAGAGAACTGACCCCGCTTCATGATGAAGCATATCAATATAACTTGGTCAGAAGAGCATAGAGATAAGACATTTTTGGAAAATACAGTCTGCCACATAGCCTAATCAGTGTCTTGGGATCTGGCCATTCAGATTAAGAACTTTTTCCTTATTGAGTGGGGACATAGGAAGAAAGGTGATCTGAAATAATAAGCATGGCTGAAAAGGCCTCAAATTTTATTTCATATAGAACCACCACCCTTTTCCTATGAATAATAAATTAGACACTCCTTTCCACTCTCACTGTAACTTCCTTATCTTCACGCATAACAAAAAATTCAAATAAACTGTTGGGGTTTGACTTCTGAATTGGACTAGGATGATAGGTAAGAGGGCATGTATGTGGATACTCTGGAAGGAACTGACCAGTGCACACTCTTCCCAACAAAACAAAGTCTGACACTCCACTGAACTGTGTCTGAAAATCTATGTGAAAGTTCATTTGCCCTAAAACTATACCAAATGTTAAATTCAAATAGTGTAAGTTACATCTTACTAATCATGTATGCCTTCATGGAAATTCATTTGGGTTTGAACTGGCAGAAAAGGAGAATAGAGATAGAGTTGAGACGCTGGTATGGATAAGGTAGAAGAGAAAGAAAAAGCAGAAAGGAAGCTATATTACCTGGAACTTTGCTGTGTTACTCGTTGTCAAGGTCCAGTTCTTGAAAGCAGTTTATATGGTTTTCCAGCTATAAACCCACCGTATCAGCTTGGAGATCCTCCTCCATCCCTCACCCAGAGATTATCTCTGGAGGTACCCTATCATCCTACCCCTCACCAGAAATGCCTCTTTCCTCTGAGTACTCTTACAGAAGGAAAAAGGTAATTCATCTTTTCTAATTAAAAATAATAAGAATGACAACTAACATACTAATATTTATTAACAGCTTACTGGGTGCCACACACTGTGTTAAATGCTCACAATATCTCATACAATCTTTACAAAAATTATCTATGAGGGAGGTCCTGGTCATCACCTCCACTTTATAGATGAGGAAGCTAGATGCTAGAGGTTTCAGCACCTTCAGTACAGCTGGAAAGGCCTAACGCTGACATCTGAACCCTAGCAGCTTAGCCCTGGAGCCCAAGCTCTAAACCACTGCATTGCTATATAGGGAAACCTCATATAAACCAGTTATTGGGGGGAAAGATCACTCTGAACACCTTTATTAATACCTAAAATACTTAGTGAGGAGAAAAAGTAGCAAGTCAAGAGTAAGAACAATGAAACAAGCATATACATAAATAAAGAACAATACCAAGTTAGTATATTTAAAAAGTGAAAAGTGGGATTTTTTGGTAAATTAGGATTAGGGTTAGGGTTATTGTCTCAAGCAAGCAAAACAAGAGGAAAAAATACAGATTAATAAGATTAGAAATAAGAACATAATATATTGCCAAATGGGTGCTTGTTTACAAAATGAAAAGAACTGTGACAGATCAAATAACTAGAAAAGAAGTTCAAGCAGCTACCTACCAAAAAGATGTGTAGTCCTGATGGATTTAGGAAAATTATCAAAACTTTCAAGGACCCAAAAAAAAACAGTTTTTTAAAGCATAAACCTTACATGTATATGAGTGTTTGTGTGTACATTGTATGTTACCCATCTTATTTTATGAAATGAAAATGATATATTTCAGTTTCCTATTCAGATTTTGAAGTCAAAGTATAGGCCAATCTCATTAATGAACATAAACATTAAGATTTCATGGTAGCAAAAGGAAAAATACTTTACATGTACTAGTCACTATGTTTGATTCTAGAAATGCAAAACTGGTATAAAGAAGTAAAAATAATATAGTACATCATATTAACAAGAAAATGGAAATACATATATATATTTAACCAAAGAGATTTTAATAGATATTGGGTATAATTCTCATTTCTTCCCAGTGAACACTTTTTTTTTTTTTTTATTGAAGGGTAGTTGACAACAGTATTGCATTACATTAGTTTCAGGTGTACAACACACTGATTCAACATTTATATACATGATAATTCTAGGTACCAGGTATCACCATACCAAGTTGTTACAATATTTTGACTATATTCCTTATGCTATACATTACATCCCGGTTACTTATTTATTTTACAATTGGAAGTGTGTTTATATATATATATATATATATATATATATATATATATATATATTTTGTGAGAGCATCTCTCATATTTATTGGTCAAATAGTTGTTAACCACAATAAATTTCTGTATAGGGGGGTCAATACTCAATGCACAATCATTAATCCACCCCAAGCCTAATTTTCGTCAGTCTCCAATCTTCTGATGCATAACGAACAAATTCTTACATGGAGTACAAATTCTTACATAGTGAATAAGTTACATGGTGAACAGTGCAAGGGCAGTCATCACAGAAGCTTTCAGTTTTGTTCATGCATTATGAACTATACACAGTCAGTTCAAATATGAATATTCATTTGATTTTTAAACTTGATTTATATGTGGATATCACATTTCTCTATTATTATTATTTTTAATAAAATGCTGAAGTGGTAGGTAGATACGAGATAAAGGTAGAAAACAGAGTTTAGTGTTGTAAGAGAGCAAATGAAGATGATCAGGTGTGTGCCTGTAGACTATGTGTTAATCCGAGCTAGACGAGGGCAATAAACATCCATGTATGCAGAAGATTTCTCTCAGAACATGAGGGGGGAGGTTCTAAGCCTCACCTCTGCTGCTCCCCATTTTCTCACCAGATGGCCCCCTGCGACTGTGCCTGTCTTAGGTTGTTCCTCCCTTGAGGAATCTTACCCGTCTCTGGCTAACCAGTCATCTTCCGGGGCCATACAGGGAAATGTTAAGTTGGTAAGTGAGAGAGAAGCCTTATTGTTTGAAAAGGTTAGCTTTTTACTTCTTTGCATATTTATGCCCTGTGGCTTCTATGCCCAGCATTTGTCTTGAGGTGCCTTTACCACTTGGAAGAATTATGATACTCGGTAAATTCGACATGTGGCACGAGTTCTATTTAAAGGTTGTGATTAGGTAGGAAGAAGAAAAGCTATAGAAGTAGCAGGCAGAAGAAAACCTGGGAAGATTGATTATTTCTTTGACATATCTTCTTGTAGAGTAACTTCAGCATGGATAGGTTTTAAACTACTAATTAAATTGTGCACACACATTAACATAATAGGAATATAGTTACCTAACCAAAGCATACCTGTAATTACCAGCCAACTCCAGTGAAACCAAGAAAACCAGTTAGGCACCTTAGGCATTTGTGAAAACTTATCTATGATATGGTGGATATTGTCCGACTGAACTTAAACAGTCTGAGAGAATTCAGATAAACTAGAACAACCCATTCCTGGGGACTGTTCATATCCCATATGTTCTTTTAACGATAAATAGTCTGTGGTTGTAAGATTTTGGAGTGCTACAATTTGCACTTCTCCTAATTCTTGGTTGAGTTCCAACAGTATAGATCCAGTCCAATTTTTGTTTTACTGTATGCACAGGCCAGCTTAGATATCTCCTTCATCATTCCCATGGCAAGTCCAGGAACTGGTGGGATGAGTGCATCTACACCTGTGACAGTGCGTGGATCTTTGTTAGAGTTTTTTTTTTTTTGCTTATCATCTTCTGTCATGAGTCTTCCCGAGAGTGCTGATGTTGGAAGTTCTTTTTCTTATCGTATCTTAGTTCATTTTCGGGGTAGCCAAATTAGGCTTTGATCCTCTGTATAAACACAAACAGACCCTTTGCCTACACTTTTATATGCCCTTTATATCATTGTGTAGAACTCTTTAGAGGTCACCACATAGGAACTGCTTTTTTTTTTTTTTAATCATTAATCTACACTTACATGACGAATACTTTGTTTACTAGGCTCTCCCCATACCAGGTCCCCCCTATATACTCCTTTACAGTCACTGTCCATCAGCGTACCAAACTGTTGTAGAATCACTACTTGTCTTCTCTGTGTTGTACAGCCCTCCCCTTTCTCCCACCCCGCTATGGATGCTAATCTTAATACCCCTCTTTTACTGCCCCCCCTTATCCCTCCCTACCCACCCATCCTCCCCAGTCCCTTTCCCTTTGGTACCTGTTAGTCCATTCTTGAGTTCTGTGATTCTGTTGCTGTTTTGTTCCTTCAGTTTTTCCTTTGTTCTTATATTCCACAGATGAGTGAAATCATTTGGTATTTCTCTTTCTCCACTTGGCTTGTTTCACTGAGCATAATACCCTCCAGCTCCATCCATGTTGCTGCAAATGGTTGGATTTGCCCTTTTCGTATGGCTGAGTAGTATTCCATTGTGTATATGTACCACATCTTCTTTATCCATTCATCTATCGATGGACATTTAGGTTGCTTCCAATTCTTGGCTATTGTAAATAGTGCTGCGATAAACATAGGGGTACATTGGTCTTTCTCATACTTGATTGCTGCATTCTTAGGGTAAATTCCTAGGAGTGCAATTCCTGGGTCAAATGGTATGTCTGTTTTGAGCATTTTGATGTACCTCCATACTGCTTTCCACAATGGTTGAACTAACTTACATTCCCACCAGCAGTGTAGGAGGGTTCCTCTTTCTCCACAGCCTCGCCAACATTTGTTGTTGTTTGTCTTTTGGATGGCAGCCATCCTTACTGGTGTGAGGTGATACCTCATTGTAGTTTTAATTTGCATTTCTCTGATAATTAGCGATGTGGAGCATCTTTTCATGTGTCTGTTGGCCATCTGTATTTCTTTTTTGGAGAACCGTCTGTTCAGTTCCTTTGCCCATTTTTTAATTGGGTTATTTGTTTTTTGTTTGTTGAGGCATCTGAGCTCTTTATATATTCTGGACGTCAAGCCTTTATCGGATGTGTCATTTTCAAATATATTCTCCCATAGTGTAGGGTTCCTTTTTGTTCTATTGATGGTGTCTTTTGCTGTACAGAAGCTTTTCAGCTTAATATAGTCCCACTTACTCATTTTTGCTGTTGTTTTCCTTGCCCGGGGAGATATGTTCAAGAAGAGGTCACTCACGTTTATGTCTAAGAGGTTTGTGCCTATGTTTTCTTCCAAGAGTTTAATGGTTTCATGACTTACATTCAGGTCTTTGATCCATTTTGAGTTTACTTTTGTATATGGGGTTAGACAATGGTCCAGTTTCATTCTCCTACATGTAGCTGTCCAGTTTTGCCAGCACCATCTGTTGAAGAGACTGTCATTTCGCCATTGTATGTCCATGGCTCCTTTATCAAATATTAATTGACCATATATGTCTGGGTTAATGTCTGGATTCTCTAGTCTGTTCCATTGGTCTGTGGCTCTGTTCTTGTGCCAGTACCAAATTGTCTTGATTACTATGGCTTTATAATAGAGCTTGAAGTTGGGAAGTGAGATCCCCCCTACTTTATTCTTCTTTCTCAGGATTGCTTTGGCTATTCGGGGTCTTTGGTGGTTCCATATGAATTTTTGAATTATTTGTTCCAGTTCATTGAAGAATGTTGCTGGTAGTTTCATAGGGATTGCATCAAATCTGTATATTGCTTTGGGCAGGATGGCCATTTTGACGATATTAATTCTTCCTAGCTATGAGCATGGGATGCGTTTCCATCTGTTAGTGTCCCCTTTAATTTCTTTTAAGAGTGACTTGTAGTTTTCAGAATATAAGTCTTTCACTTCTTTGGTTAGGTTTATTCCTAGGTATTTTATTTTTTTTGATGCAATTGTGAATGGAGTTGTTTTCCTGATTTCCCTTTCTGTTGGTTCATTGTTGGTATATAGGAAAGCCACAGATTTCTGTGTGTTGATTTTGTATCCTGCAAATTTGCTGTATTCTGATATCAGTTCTAGTAGTTCTGGTGTGGAGTCTTTAGGGTTTTTTATGTACAGTATCATGTCATCTGCAAATAGAGACAGTTTGACTTCTTCTTTGCCAATCTGGATTCCTTGTATTTTTTTGTTTTGTCTGATTGCCGTGGCTAGGACCTCCAGTACTATGTTAAATAACAGTGGGGAGAGTGGGCATCCCTGTCTTCTTCCAGATCTCAGAGGAAATGCTTTCAGCTTCTCGCTGTTCAGTATAATGTTGGCTGTGGGTTTTTCATAGATGGCCTTTATTATGTTGAGGTACTTGCCCTCTATTCCCATTTTGCTGAGAGTTTTTATCATGAATGGATGTTGAACTTTGTCAAATGCTTTTTCAGCATCTATGGAGATGATCATGTGGTTTTTGTCTTTCTTTTTGTTGATGTGGTGGATGATGTTGATGGACTTTCGAATGTTGTGCCATCCTTGCATCCCTGGGATGAATCCCACTTGGTCATGGTGTACAATGGTTTTGATGTATTTTTGAATTCGTTTTGCTAAGATTTTGTTGAGTATTTTTGCGTCTACGTTCATCAGGGATATTGGTCTGTAGTTTTCTTTTTTGGTGGTGACTTTGCCTGGTTTTGGTATTAGGGTGATGTTAGCTTCATAGAATGAGTTTGGGAGTATCCCCTCCTCCTCTATTTTTTGGAAAACTTTAAGGAGAATGGGTATTATGTCTTCCCTGTATGTCTGATAAAAGTCCGAGGTAAATCCATCTGGCCCGGGGATTTTGTTCTTTGGTAGTTTTTTGATTACCGCTTCAATTTCGTTGCTGGTAATTGGTCTGTTTAGATTTTCTGTTTCTTTCTGGGTCAGTCTTGGAAGGTTGTATTTTTCTAGGAAGTTGTCCATTTCTCCTAGGTTTCCCAGCTTGTTAGCATATAGGTTTTCATAGTAGTCTCTAATAATTCTTTGTATTTCTGCGGGGTCCGTCGTGATTTTTCCTTTCTCATTTCTGATGCTGTTGATTTGTGTTGACTCTCTTTTCTTCTTAATAAGTCTGGCTAGAGGCTTATCTATTTTGTTTATTTTCTCGAAGAACCAGCTCTTGGTTTCACTGATTTTTGCTATTGTTTTATTCTTCTCAATTTTATTTATTTCTTCTCTGATCTTTATTATGTCCCTCCTTCTGCTGACCTTAGGCCTCATTTGTTCTTCTTTTTCCAATTTCGATAGTTGTGATATTAGACCGTTCATTTGGGATTGCTCTTCCTTTTTTAAATATGCTTGAATTGCTATATCCTTTCCTCTTAAGACTGCTTTTGCTGTGTCCCACAGAAGTTGGGGCTTAGTGTTGTTGTTGTCATTTGTTTCCATATATTGCTGGATCTCCATTTTGATTTGGTCATTGATCCATTGATTATTTAGGAGCGTGTTGTTTAGCCTCCATGTGTTTGTGAGCCTTTTTGCTTTCTTTGAACAGTTTATTTCTAGTTTAATGCCTTTGTGGTCTGAAAAGTTGGTTGGTAGGGTTTCAATCTTTTGGAATTTACTGAGGCTCTTTTTGTGTCCTAGTATGTGGTCTATTCCGGAGAATGTTCCATGTGCACTTGAGAAGAATGTGTATCCTGTTGCTTTTGGATGTAGAGTTCTGTAGATGTCTATTAGGTCCATCTGTTCTAGTGTGTGTTCAGTGCCTCTGTGTCCTTACTTATTTTCTGTCTGGTGTATCTGTCCTTTGGAGTGAGTGGTGTGTTGAAGTCTCCTAGAATGAATGCATTGCATTCTGTTTCCTCCTTTAGTTCTATTAATATTTGTTTCAGGTATGTTGGTGCTCCTGTATTGGGTGCATATATATTTATAATGGTTATATCCTCTTGATGGACTGAGCCCTTTATCATTATGTAATGTCCTTCTTTGTCTTTTGTTACTTTCTTTATTTTGAAGTCTGTTTTGTCTGATACCAGAATTGCAACACCTGCTTTCTCCTCTCTGTTGTTTGCTTGAAATATCTTTTTCCATCCCTTGACTTTAAGTCTGTGCACGTCTTTGGGTTTGAGATGAGTCTCTTGTAAGCAGCATATGGATGGATCTTGCTTTTTTATCCATTCTATTACTCTGTGTCTTTTGATTGGTGCATTCAGTCCATTTACATTTAGGGTGATTATTGAAAGGTATGAATTTATTGCCATTGCAGGCTTTAAGTTTGTGGTTACCAAAGGTTTAGGGTTAGCTTCTTTACTATCTTACTGTCTAACTTAACTCGCTTGTTGAGCTATTATAAACACAGTCTGATGATTCTTTATTTCTCTCCCTTCTTATTCCTCCTCCTCCCTTCTTCATATGTTGGATGTTTTGTTGTGTGCTCTTTTTAGGAGTGCTCTCATCTAGAGCAGTCCCTGTAGGATGCCCTGTAGAGGTGGTTTGTGGGAGGCAAATTCCCTCAACTTTTGCTTCTCTGGGAATTGTTTAATCCCTCCTTCATATTTAAATGATATTCGTGCTGGATACAGTAGTCTTGGTTCGAGGCCCTTCTGTTTCATTGCATTAAGTATATCTTGCCATTCTCTTCTGGCCTGTAGGGTTTCTGTTGAGAAGTCTGATGATAGCCTGATGGGTTTTCCTTTGTAGGTAACCTTTTTTTTCTCTCTGGCTGCCTGTAATACTTTGTCCTTGTCTTTGATCTTTGCCATTTTAATTATTATGTGTCTTGGTGTTGCCCTCCTTGGATCCCTTGTCATGGGAGTTCTGTGTACCTCTGTGGTCTGAGAGGCCATTTCTTCCCCTAGTTTGGGGAAATTTTCAGCAATTATTTCTTCAAAGACATTTTCTATCCCCTTTTCTCTCTCTACTTCTTCTGGAATACCTATGATTCTTATATTGTTCCTTTTCGATTGGTCACTCAGCTCTCTTAAAATTCTTTCATTCCTGGAGATCCTTTTATCTCTCTCTGCATCAGCTTCTCTGCATTCCTGTTCTCTGTTTTCTAGTCCATTAATGGTCTCTTGCGTCTCATCCATTCTGTTTTGAAGTCCTTCCAGAGCTTGTTTTATTTCTGAATTCTCCTTCCTTAGTTCTTGCATATTTCTCTGCAAGTCCATCAGCATGGTTATGACTTTTGTTTTGAATTCTTTTTCAGGAAGACTGGCTAAATCTATCTCCCCAGATTCCTTCTCAGGGGAAGATGTAGCAGATGCTGAAGCTGTCTGGGTTAGTCTTGTCTGGATCATATTTTTTTGCCTTTTCATGTTGACATGTGCTATTGACTGTCGGCTGGGAGGGCCAAACTTTTCACTTGCTACTGGCCTTTCTTTACTGGGACAACTGCGACCTTTAGTGGCTTGTGTTGGGTAATTGCGTGTAGAGTGGGTCTTTGTGTCTTGCCTGGCCGGAAGGGAGAAATTTCCCTTTCTGTGGGCGGAGTTTGTCTCAGGCTGCTTCTCTGCTTTCGCAGCGCCCGGTGGGGTAATGGATGGGGGGGGCTGCTTGACTGTTTGCCTCCGTGAGGGGTCTCAGAGCTGTTGCCCAGGGGGTTAGTGCACCCGGTTTTCCCTGTAATTTCCAGCTGCTGGACTGTGACCTGGGTTCTTTCCGTCAAGCTGTTAAGTCCCTGTCCCTTTAAGACTTTCAAAAAGCCCCCGCTTTTCTTTGTCACAGGGGCATCAGCTTCGGCACCCGCTCAGAGGTCTTACTCCCTGTTCCCCCAGTATACAGGGCCCCCTGGGCACGTACTGTGTCTGCGCTCTGGTCCGGATGGCGGGGGCTGGGTGTTCGGCAGTCCTGGGCTCCGTCTCCCTCCCGCTCTGCCTATTCTTCTCCCGCCGGGAGCTGGGGGGAGGGGCGCTCGGGTCCCTCCGGGCCGGGGCTTGTATCTTACCCCTTTCACCAGTCGCTGGGTTCTCGCTGGTGTAGCTGCAGTCTGGCCTCTGTCCTGCGTCTTCTGGTCTCTCTTTTAGGGCTAGTTGTGTTTGTTGTATTTTCAAAAGTATATATGTTTTTGGGAGGAGATTCCCACTGTCCTACTCACGCCGCCATCTTGGCTCCGCCCCCCAGTGAAAACTTTTAAAATCAGGCGTTGGTAACTCAGAGATTGCTTTTTGTCATATGGAATTTTATTCAGTAATTTACCAGAAAGGCAGATTCTTGTTCTGCATTGTCTGAACTCATCTCTCTAATATGAGAATATCCCTTTTACTCCTAAAGAAGTAATGTGGAGGAAGGGAGACAGGTAACAAGAAAAATATCATCACCTTGAGGCAGTGACTGTCATATCTACAGATATGTGGCACTTGGGATTTAGGACCCAAGGAGAGATGAATTCAAGAGACTCACATGTATGAAAGAGATTAGCAAAGCCCTGGAAAACAGAGAAGGAACAATTGCTGCTATATGTCCTAATGATGCACCTTTTTTTTTTTTTGGCTTATTTTGATTTGAGCTGCCTCCAAACTATTTTTATCTTCAACCATTCCAAACAGGAAACTAAGGTAACATTAGTTATATTGGATTTGGAGTCTAAACATGTTGGAGTACTGAAAACAGAGTCAATTTTATTTAAAGAAGAAATGCACATTGGTTTTCTCACATCAGAATCTATTGTTCCAGAAATGTTGTCAATAACTATTCAAGAAGAAAATAAAATATTATGTATAAATATTGGAAAGGAAGAAACGAAAGTGTCTATTTCACAGATGGTATGACTGCAGACCTGGAAATCAACTAAAAATTGCAGGAAGTAATTAATTTAACTGCAGGAATGCCTCTAAAAAATGTGTATGTATGTGTGTGTACATGTATGTATATATTGTATGTATATGTTATACATGTGTATATGTCACTATATATACTGATATATAACAAGTACAATCAAAATGGATCCTATTGTTATTACAACAAAAGCAGATTAAATACACGGGGATGATTTAACCTGTGGCAAGGTCTATTCAGAGAAAGAGGATTGTTAATAAATCGAATGCTATACCAGCTCCTGATTAGGAGAGTACATACAACTGTGTTTCCAAGGTTTATATGCAGATGTATTGATTAAATCCTTAGCAGATTAAAGCACCTAACAAATGAAGAGCCTAATTCCTATGGTAAAATAAGAAGAATGTTAAAGAGTTATTTTTAAAAATGTAATGATTACTGAATCATCCTACTGTATATTTAGCTTAATTAAATTTTAAAATATATTATAAAATGTTAATTGTAAAAGCCATAGATCTCTAGGTTAAAAACATAAGTTGTTGAATCAGGAAAAATAGATGTAGCAGATTAATCAAACTCTTAAGAATTTAATATATGACAAATTAGAAGTAATACAGTGAGGAAAGGCATCAACTAATAAATGCTATTGAGACAATTACATATTAGTATAAAAAACTTAGATCATCTTTGGCAAGTTTCTTAAAATACCTATTTCTCCTTTTCCTTCTTGGTGAAATGGGACTATCTTGAGGGTAGTTTTGAGGAGTAACTTAGATAATGTATGTAAAGCACTTAGCATGGTTCCAGGAACATAGTAAACAGTATTATTATCAGTCAGAATGTTAAATATAAACTAGAACAAACAAACTGGTTAAATGATCTAGAAATACAAACAGAAAACATATTTATCCCAGTAGTGAAGAAACGAATTTCTGGTTATAGAAGCATAAAAGGCATTATAAGAGACAAGATGGATATATGAATACTTTAAAAAGCCAAAGAGTTTCAAACAAAATGCATTATTGTGAATAGACATGTATTACTGAGCTCCTAAGTGAGGTAGCTTTGGAAAGAGTGTTGTCAGGCCAGTGGACTGAATTTCAGGATGGCCTGCAACCTCTCTCTATTGGTCAAAATAGAGAGAGAGGTGTGCCCAGGGCCTTCCACAGGAGCCCACAGGAGCTCAAACCCAGCAAAGGAGGTCCCCTCCCTGTTCTATCAACCCCTTCGGCTGGTTTGTCTATAGCTCCGTGGTCCCTCCTCCTCCAGCTTGGGGTCCAGGAGAGCTTCATGTGGGCAGGATGGGCTTGTGGTCTTACCTGGTCACACTGCCAGCTGAGCTACCTCCCTCTAATCACAAAGGCTATTCATCTGGCACAGCTCCCACCCATCCAGCTGCCCCTGCCAGCCAGATGGCTGCCCTCTTTACCCCTTCACCCAACTGGTTAATGCTCACTGCCTTGCTTTTTTTTTCTCTCTAGAAGTCCCAAACTGCATGTCATTCCCACATCCCCACACCAACCAGTATACCTTCTACATCAGTCAGAGTTCTCAGAGAAACAGCTGCAACACATAAAGAGGGCTTTTAGTTTTGTTGTGTTGTGTTAAATAAGGAATTGGCTCACACAGTTACGGAAGCTGAGAAGTCCAGACCCAGGAGACCTGGCGGTATGGTTCCAGTCCAAGTCTGCATCTGAAGGTGGAAGATGAAACCCCAGATCCAAGACAGTAGGGCAGAGAGAGAATTCTTACTCTGCCTTTTTATTCTATTCAGGGGGAGGCCCACACACATTGCAGAGGGCAATTTGCTTTATTTAGTTTACCAATTCAATGTTAATCTTATCCAGGAACACCCTCACTGAGGTACCCAGAAATGTTAAACCAAATATCTGGACACCCAATGGCCCAATCAATTTGACCCATAAAATTGATCATCCCAGCCTTGCAGTGCAGTTCTTGCCTCTCAGCCTTTGTGCAGGGACTGTTCCTTTTGTCTGGATGACTCTCCCTTTCTCTCTTCTTCACCTGGATAGTTACTTGATCCTCTATGGCTCAGTTAACTCCTCCAAGAAGTCTTCCTTGACACATGCTAGCTGAACCAAAAGCTCTCTTCCGAGTACCACAGCAGCCTGCACACTTCTCCCCAACTAGGCTGCAAAGTGCTCCTGGACCAGTGACAGTCCTCGCTTTTAGCCATCTTTGGCCCTAGCACACTGTGTGGCCCACAGTAGCCCTAAGAAAGGTTTGTCGCACCTGCTGCTGTGTATCCCACCACTGCCCTCTAGTTTTAACATCACTGTCTGTCCTACTGAAGCTGCTCATATGAAATGACAGCAGTTCTCAGCTCTGATGAACATTGGGATCTCCTGGGGAGCTGATAAAACCACCAGTGCCAAGGCCCCACCCACAGCCAATTAAGTTACAATCTCTGCAGTGGGGGCCCCAAGTATCAGTATTTTTTTAAAGCTCCCCAAATTGATCTGCCTGTATAGCCAGAGTTGAGAACCATCAACTTAGGACATTATTTAGATCCCAAGAGATTATCTTAATTCTGAGTTTGATTAGGAAGGTGGGGAGGTGCACCCCTGCTGGTATGGTTGCTACGCTGAGCTTAGGGACCTCAGGAAGCATGTCAGTTCCCTCCCAAGGCTTCCCCCTCCACACCCACACCCCCACCAGCCTGGCTACTTGGTGTTACAGCTTTCACTTCTTCTTGAAGGGCAGCCATTTAAGCCGTTTCTCCAGGAACTGGCTTTGAACACTGCCTCAGTAATCCAAAGGCCTACCTTTACTCCTAATCAGAGGGGTGGCCCTCAGTTGGCAATATAGTACCTCATCCCTCAGGTGTTCTCTTTAGAGTCAAAGGGGTCATGTGATAATAAGGAGGACTATCCCACAAGAGTCTGAAATACATATAATTCTCGTGGCCCTCTTTAAGAATACAAATTTGCATATCACAAAATTGCTTATGGCCTTCTCAACATTTTGGAAAGGGCCAGTGCAAGTGCCACACCCAGAAATTAAGCTCCAACAGCTTCAGAGCAGATTTGCTTCTGAGAATAATAATTATCATTTATTGTGTCAGTCTGTACCAGAGGCTTTTCATATGTATCTCTCCTATATACAAGCAAGGAGGGGTTATCCTCATTTTTACAAATGTGGAAACTCTGGATCAAAGGTTTGTTACCCACCCCAGGTCACACAGGTGGAATTGGAATTCGATCCAGTTCTGACTGGTTCCTGAACCCAGACTCTTTCCAGCACACCAGCAGATCTCAACATCTACAAAGGCTGTGCACCTGCAGGGGCCTGGTGTTACACTAAAAAGCAGGCGAGTATATTATACCAAGCATGTAGACTGAGAAATTAATGTAGCTTGCATATACATGGGATGTTTTCTGCACTATGTAGGTGCTGTTGCAGTAAATAAAAGTCATTTAAAACACAAGTGTTAATAGCTTTAATCTTTGTGTCCTTTCTTAATCAACAAGTACAAAATGTACAACTCTTACATGAGTAATTGGAAAATTCTTTCTGTGTTAAAAGGGCCCCTGGTGCTGGGAAGGTTTGGCAACACATTGTATTAATGGTGTAGTGGTATGGCTCATGTTCACTGAGCCTGTTGTGGTCAGGCTTTTTCTGTAGGGTTCCAAATTCTCAAACAGTGGTCTCTAAAATGAGGGTAAAACAATCCACTGTAGTAACAGAAGAATATATCAGAAATTCTGTTTATTTTTATCCTCATCTTTTAAAATGTCCATGTATGTTTATGCATCATAAAGTATATGTTATTACAGTAGCATTCATATATGATTATAAAATGTACATATTACATGGCATAAAAGTGAAGAGCATAGACTCTGGGGTCAGACTCTGGGGTCAGACTACCTGTGCCTTTGTATGTCCTTGAGAAAGAATCCTTTCTGTTCTGCAGTTTCCTCGCCTGTAAAATGGATACCTACCACATGGGGTTGTTGTGAGAATTAAATGAGTTAATATGTGCAGAATCTTTAGAATAGGACCCTACAACAGTGTCATGTATGTCTTCTGTAATAAAGAAATGATTATTATCATGCATTCATTAAGGCATTTTAAGAGTGAGACAGGGACCATGGGTTTAGTCAGAGTTGTAAGGTGAGGGCATCCAGAAAAAGCAAGGCAAAATAATTACAGTCAGAGCAGTGTAACAACATGCAAGGAGACCCCCTACCAAAACTCTGTGTTAAACATTAAGCTCTAGAGTCATCCTTCAGTAAGATCAGTTAATGTTCCCCAGATAAAGGAAAGTAGCCTATGCTTTTATTATGCTAATTGTTTGTGATCATGTGTAAGATTCATGTTAGCATGCTAAAAGGCCCAGGCCTATGTGCTATTTTTCCTCCTTCAGACCTGATGAGGTGATTTGCAATCTGGGCAATTAATAATGGCAAGCAAGCCCAGCTGTAAACAACATGGTAAAAGGCAGGAAGGATTCCATTTTAAAAATAAGATTGCATTTTGATATCCAGGAAGTTAAGAAGATTCTTAACACTTTCTCTTTAGCAAACAGACAATAGCTCTCCAGCCTGAGGCACCAGGAAGCAAGAATATCAGCTGCAGAGAAAAGGACAAAGGAGTGCATTGACTTCTACTCATGCTGTCTGTTTTCCTCTCCTCTTTTGCTCTTTCCAGTGACACATTGGGGGCTGGGCAGATAGTCTTGTTTGATAGCTCCCAGACCAAGACATGGGTATCTCAGGGAAAAACCAGAGTAGTAAATTTCTTGTGTTAAGTTAATTCTAAATATTCAGGGATCACTTAACAAGTCCACATCCCTAAGCCTTTTATCACGTTCCCAAGAATCCTCAACTGCCTATAAAACCCCTAGACAACGCACAACTATGGTCTATCTTGTCCCTCCTGGAGTGAGCCAGGAGCTCTGTCTTCTCACTTTATCTCTAAATAAAAGCCTCGCCCTGGCTCTTCTATCTTGAATGTTTGCTAAGTTCATTCTTTGACTCCCACAAACAAGAACCCCAGCATCAAGCATTCATTGTCATTCCCTCTCTCTCTCTCTCTCTCCCAAAAAAGGTATGAATTAAAAAATTTGTCAATTACTGCTCTAACTATTCTATGAACTATTGTAGAAGCAAAGAAAGAATGACTGTGAGGCATCCGATCAAGATCCCTCCCAAAACTGCCCTCCTGCTTAAGCCAGCCTCTAGCCCTGGGATGTGGGCTAGCACTGCCAACTGGCCTAACTCCACAAGAGTTAAAAGACAGCCCTAATATGTTAGGATTCGTTCTCTGTGCATTGTCTTCTGGCCCAACCCTGCCCAGGATTGGGACACAGACTACACTGAGCCTGCCCTCTGGGAACTAGGGGATGGAGAGACCAAGAAACAAAGCGCCACTTATAGCAATTTTCCCGTGCTTCCAGGGAAGGAGAGAGGGGCCTGTGTGCTGGGCTGCTCCCCTGCCAGCAGGCTGGCAAAACAGCTGCTGACACCCTGCCTGGGGCCCTGCTCTGCTTGCCCCATCTCCAGGCTGAGGCACCAGGAAGCAGCAATATCAGCTGCAGAGAAAAGGACAAAGGAGTGCATTGAGTTCTGCTCATGCTGTCTGCTTTCCTCTCCTCTTTTGCTCTTTCCAGTGACAATCTCATGGTCTGTATCCTCCCGCAGCCTCAGCACCTTCAAGCCCAGAGGTCTACTCCTCTGGCTGTCCTGCCTCCCTGGATGCTGTCACTTCAGTTTCCCTCTTCCTGAAGGGAAGCCCCCGAAGACCTTTGTGAAATCCCAACCCCCACTCCAGACTCTTCTCCCTCATTGGGACTGCCTGACATTTGCTTGGAGAGATTTACAACTTATGCAAATACACATAGATGATTAGGCAAATGATTATGTAAATGAGACCTTCCCTTTTCTTATACCAATTCTGGTAACACTAGGAGAAAGTAACAATAATGATTGAATGCTACCATTGATGACAACATGGATGGATCTTGAGGGCATTATGCTAAGTGAAATAAGCCAGACACAGAAAGATAAATACTGTATGAGCTCACTTATATAAGGAATCTAAAAAAATCAAACTCATAGAAACAGAGAGTAGATTGGCTGGTGGTTGCCAGGGCTGGGGAGGATGAGGGAAAGTGGTGAAGGGGGTCAAAGGGTACAAACTTCCAGTTATAGGATGAATAGATTCTAGGAATTTAATGTAGAGCAAGGTGATACAGTTAACAACACTGTATTGTATCCTTAAAATTGCTAAGAGAGTAGATCTTAAAAGTTCTCACTGCACACAAAGGTAATTATGTGAGGTGATGGATGTTATCTAACTTTACTGTAGTAATCATTTTGTTATATATGTATGTATACATACATATGCACACAGGCATATCAAATCATCACATTGAATACCTTAAACTTAAATGATCTTATATACCAGTTATATCTCAATGAAATTGAAAAAACAGTGATTAAAAGATGGAAAATAGAATCAATGTGTAAAAGATAAAGAAACTGGAACTTAATCTAGAAAAGAAAATGTGATGGCTATTTCACAGCAAGATTTCATTTCCAAGAGGATAAAATAAAAGAAGTCTTTTACTCTCAAATTGCCATGAAAGCCTCAAATCCACAGTAAATTAAAGAACTATCAATATCCATTTCATTTTCCCACTGAAATTAGCAGCTTTTAGGAAATGGTCAAGGTTCTGTAACTCTGGGGGAGTGCTGCGGGGAGGGGAAATCCCGGGGCAAAATACCCTGGAAACTGAAATCAGTCAAAGGGAGAAATAAAGTGAGAGAAACCCGTTTATTTCTTACAAGCACTCCACTTCTGCTCTCCCGTGTATTTCCCGATGTGGCTGCAGAAGAGGAGGCCCCACTCAACTTCCCCAGTCCAGATAAGCCCTCACCCTCAATAGACCTTGTATTTACCTATTGATATGGAGATGGACAACTTTACTTCTCTCCACCCCTTGAAAACACCTATTGTATGGAGAAGCTCTAAAGCCAAGCAGCAGATTCTGGAAATATTGCAATTTTACCCACAGGGACTAATTGGTATATTTCACAAAGAGCTCATATATTACATTGGTATACAATGCACAGTATTCACTGAAAAATGTGAAATTTCTGTCTAATAGACAAAATCTTTGTAGAAATAAACAGAAATCCAACTGTTCAATTACTATTTTTCAAGCTCTTGCCCATATTTCAAAGAATTAATAAAGCTGACTTTTCATGAAACACGTAAAAATAAGCAACTGTGTTTCAAAATGGAAACAATATTATAAAGCTCATTCTTGTGGGCTGAGCAAGATCCATAAGAAAATTATGTACATCTTATGTAATTTTTTAAGTCTAGAAAAGGTTTTTGGAAGCCAAGTACATTGAAAGGAAAGGAGCGACACACAGCACCAATTCACCGGAGAATTCCGCTTTATTAGGGAAAGGTGCTGGGTTATATAGGAAGGGGCATGGGGTGATTGTGGTGTTACTTCTACGGGGCTGGTGGCTATTGGCCAGGTGCTGGGATTGGGAGGGGGGCAATGGGTAATTGGGCTTCAGGTGGCGCTGGCGGGAACCGAGGACCCGGAAGAGAAGCAGGAATTTCGCCATCTTATGGGTGGGGGCCCTTCATTCCCCCCTTTCTCCTCTATGGGGTTGTGGACGTTGCTTCCTCTCTGACTACTTCCTGATGAACGGGGTTGGAGAAGGGAGTGAGGGCTTGAGGACCAGGAGGAAAGGGTTGATAGGACTCCCCACAGTAAGGACGAGTAGATGTGGACTTCTTCAGATAGGAAATCAATGAAGGTTCCCTGTAACCATAGGTCGAGGACTTGTTGATTCCAATGGTGCCAAGAGGATACGGGTGCCAGAAGCCAGGCATCTGTGGCCATTGTTTCCAGGAAGTTTCGAGCGGAGAGGGGGGTCCATCTCAGCATGTGGTGAGGAGGTTACATGAGGGTGAGGGATCTTCTGTGGCTAAAAGCATGTAGTTCCTGAGTAAAAGCTGGTTGAAAGTTTGATTAGAGATTTTACCGACTTGGGATTTGACAAACTTTACTAAACAAGGTAAGAAGAGACAGGCGAGGAGAATGATTATTATAGGGCCTGCAATGGGCCAAAGCCAGGTAAGGAAGGGGTTTGTTAGTATTGAAGAGAATGGGTTGGAGGAGTAATACTGTGGGTACCGGCAGTTATTCATGTCAATGAGGGCAGTAATTTTTGTTTGATGCTGTGTGTAAGTCTGTCTGACTTTGAATCGCCATACAAAGGAGGTTGGGGTGGCAGGGAAGACAATAGGAATGAGGAAAAAAAGCGAGAGAGAGCGAGGGAGCAGTAAAGGAGGAAAAAGTCATGATTCGGGTAAGATGGCAAAGGGGGTGAATGGGATTTTGGAGGAAAGAGGACAGTAAGGTCAGGAGTCTGGAGGGAGGGAGAGTCTGTAAACTTTTGTAGGTTAAGAGATCCTTTATGTGATGTGGGGACAGAATGGTAAGGGGCGCCCCGAATGTCAGTTTATGAGCTTCCTTCTGCAAGAGCTGTCCAGCGGCTAATGCCCGTAGGCAGGGGGCCCATCCCTGAACTGTGGGGTCTAATTGCTTGGAAAGATAAGCTACTGGGGCAAAGGATGGGCCATAATATTGGCTTAGGACTCCTAGAGCTTGACTGGACCTCTCAATAATGTATAATGAGAAGGGCTTTGACAAATCAGGAAGATGGAGAGCTGGGGCTTCCACAAGGGCTCGACGGAGCTTAATGAAGGAGTGTCGGGGTGAGGAGGATAACGGTTCTTCAGGGGGGCCCTTGCTGAGGTCGTATAGGGGTCTTGCCAACAGGGAGAAGTTAGGGATCCATGCATGCTCTAAAATACCTAGCCAGGCCTAGAAAGGAAAGGATTTCAGTCTCGGTTTTGGGAACGGGGGCAGGTCAGAGAGGAGCCGTTTTCTGTCTAAGGTAATGGACTTTCTTTGTTGAGTTAGAAGAAATCCGAGGTAAGTGACAGAAAGGGAAGAGATTTGAGCTTTGACAGGGGATACCCGGTAACCTCTGGAAGCTAGAAGGTTAAGTAGGGAGGCAGTGTCAAGTTGAGACTGTTCCCACGAGGGACTGCAGAGTAGAAGATCGTCCACGTAGGTGGACTCAGAGTGATCATGTGAAACTGTTTGAGGTCCTGAGCTAGGACCTGTCCAGAAATATGGGGACTATCTCGGAAGCCTTGTGGCAAAACTGTCCAAGTGAGTTGTTCAGAATGTCTTGTGTATGGGTCCGTCCAGGTGAAGGCGAAAAAATCTTAGGAGGAGGGGTCCAGAGGGATAGAAAAAAATGCATCCTTGAGATCTAGGACTGAGAAGTGGGAGGCCGAGGCAGGGATCTGCGATAAAAGGGTGTATGGATTTTGAACTAAGGGATGGATAGGGACGACGGCCATGTTGACGAGGCGAAGGTCTTGGACAAGGCAGAAAGGTCCGTTGGTTTTTTTAACAGCTAATATGGGGGTATTAAACGGGGTGTGAGTGGGTCTGAGGTAATTTTTGTTTAAAAGATTTTGAATGATGCGTTGGAGGCCTATGAGGGCTGAAGTGGTTAGGGGGTATTGGGCCTGACAGATATACTGAGAGGGGTCATGTAATTTGATAGAGGCAGGAGGACATAGAGCCATGGAGGGGCTTGTAATGTCCCAAACTTTGGGATTTACAGGTTGTATGAGGGCGGAACTGGAAATTTCACTGGGTAGAGGGGGATCGTCAGCTATGAGGGCCATTAGAAAGGGAGTACTGGGGGCTGTGGGAGTGGATATAGTTATGGAAACATGGAGGAGAGAAAGGATGTCTCATCCTTGTAAGGGGATGGGACACTGGGGCATAACCAGGAAGGAGTGGGAGAAAGGTATGGGATTGTCTTGGACTGTGCATAAAAGGGGGGGGTTTTAATGGGAAAGTCTGTTTACCTCCTACCCCGACTATTGGAGTAATGGCAGGCGTGGTAGGGCCCCGGTATTCCCGCAAGACTGAGAAGGTGGCTCCTGTATCTAGGAGGAAGGAGATGGGGCGACCGTCTACTATTAAAGTAACCCTGGGCTCCTGTTTGGTGATGGAAATGGTCGGGTGAGAAGCCCCCGGGCCCCGTCAATCTTCTTCTGCCAGCCCCACTACGGTGGGCTTAGGATGGGGGTTGTTCGTCCAGCCTCCCCTTCAGGTGCCTGGGCAGTCAGACTCCTAGTGGCCCTTTTTGTGGCAACTGGGGCATGGGGTGGTAGCCCGTGACTAATGTCCCTCTTGTCCACACTTGAAACAAGCTCCTGTGGGGGGCTTGTTTGTAAAGGGGCGCCCAGGTTGTGGTTTTATCAGCTGGGCCAACATTTGGAAATTGGCCTGATCAGCCTTTTGTTTAGGGTGTTCTTTCTCCTCCTCCCGGTTATGGAAGACTTTAAAGGCCACTGTTAGGATCTCAGTCTGTGGGGTAGCGGGGCCCTGTTCTAACTTTTTGAGTTTAGTTTTAATGTCGGGGTAGCTTTGAGCCAGGAAGTATGTCATAAGGACATGTCTCCCGTCAGGCGTTTCTGGGTCCAGGCTGGTATACTGTAATAGGGCTTGAGTGAGTCTGTCTAAGAACTCAGAGGGTGTCTCCTCCCTCCTTTGAATTATGTCTTGGAGCTTTTGAAAATTGACTACTTTACGAGCTGCCTTTTTCAGACCTGTTATTAAGCAGGAGGCAAAAATATCTCGAGAGCGGGGACCCACGGCAGTGTTATAATCCCAGTGTGGGTCTTGTTCGGTTACAGCGGTGGGGCCAGGGGGATAGGTGGGGTCAGTCCTGTGGGTTTCAGTGGCATGCGTTTGGGCGAAGTCCCAAACTTGTCTGCCCTCTTCAGGAAGGAGGGTATTGGCCAGGAGCATGAAAATGTCATGATGTGTGAGGCTGTATGACTGGAGGGTCCATTGAAACTCCCTGATATATGTCGTGGGATCAGTGGAAAAGGAATCTAGGCGTTTCTCCAGTTGGGCTAAATCTCCTAAGGAGAAAGGGACGTGAATGCGCATGATGCCTTCGGATCCTGCTACTTCTCAGGGGGGGCAATAATTTTGGGAGGCCCTCGGGACCAAGTCTGAGGAGGACTGAAGGGTTCTGACTCAGTCTGTGGGGGAGAAATAGGTGATGGGGGCAAAGACAGAGGAGGCTCCTGGAAATTAGTTGGAGGGGGGCTGAAAGGCTCAGGCTTGAACTGCAAGGGGGGTGAGGTGGGGGAGGAGATGGTGGTGGAGGAAGGGGGAGGGGCTGTTGTGGGAGAGGAGGGGGAGGCAGCGGCCGCAGCGGAAGAGGGAGGAGGGGTTGTAGGAGGGGGAAGGGAGTGAAAGGGAGGCTTTTGCGGGGGAGACGGCTTACAGGCGAGGAGAACCTGGGGGGAGGCGGGGGGAGGAGGTGGAAAGCTTCAGTATAGGGAATCTCCTTCCAGTTTTTCAGGCGCTGGCAGTAGTTAAAGAGATCGCGAGCGATGTTAGGATCAAGAGATCCCCCTGCGGGCCATTGGTTGTTATTGTCTAGGGGGTATGTCGGCCAATCTTGGGAGCATATTTACAGAGAAGTTTTGGTTTTGTATCAGGCCTCAGGGAGAGGGTGGCTAGATACTTGAGCAGGCATTCAAGAGGTGAACTTTCAGGGAGGGATGAGGAGGCTCCCATGGCTAAAGGACAGAGAAGGACACAAACAGGGGAAGATGAACAGAGACCCTCGGACTGGGAACAGACCGCAAGGAGACCAAGGGCGTCCCCGATGATCCTTGGTGGTCTGCGGAGACTCGTATACGAGTCGGAGTCTCTTAGGAAGTGTGGGTCGTCACCCAGACTTCTCTAAGAAGGCAGAGTGCCGGAGTCCGAGGTACCTAGTACTAGGAGTTTTCGGCGGAAGGAATTTTCGGCAGAAGGAACGGAAGGAGGAGTGGGGGGGGAAGGGAGCGTTCTCATCTGCAAAGGAGTCACCTCGTTTATGGCTGTTGGAGGAGGGGGCTGAGGGTCCACCACAGCCGTGAAGGCCTAAGGCGGGGAGAGTTCCCTCCTCGTCCCCGAGCGTCAGGGCCTTGCCGGACAATCACAGTCAATGGCACTGCAATAGCTCGGGGAAGAGTGGCCCACTCTGGGGGAAAACTTACCCAAAGGCCAGAGAAGAGTGGTGAGTGTGAGGAACCAGCGCCGGAAAAAGAGGACGAGGGCAAGCTGCTGCTGGTGTCGGGGGGAAGACGGGGCCCAGTTGGGGTGTCCCGTCTCCCGGGTTTCGGCACCAATGAAAGGAAAGGAGTGACACACAGCAGCAATTCACCGGAGAATTCCGCTTTATTAGGGAAAGGTGCTGGGTTATATAGGAAGGGGCATGGGGTGATTGTGGTGTTACTTCTATGGGGCTGGTGGCTATTGGCCAGGTGCTGGGATTGGGAGGGGGGCAAGGGGTGACTGGGCTTCAGGTAGCACCAGCGGGAACCGAGGACCCGGAAGAGAAGCAGGAATTTTGCCATCTTATGGGTGGGGGCCCTTCATACATGATTGCTGGAAATCTAATAATTTCAAATGCTGTTGCCGCTGACATTATATCTCCAGCTTCCACCTTCTCAGATTGTCTATATTTATGAAACTGACCCACATCCCTTCCACACAGACACTATAGGAGCCCACAGAACATTTTTGTCAAAAGTTATAAAAATAAGTGTTATTAAAGAACCATCATTAAACATATGAATTATATTCTATTGCTTAGTTTAAAATGGACTCCTAAACTGGCATTTTTAAGAAAACTTCTTAGCAGACCTGTCGAGTGGGGAGTACAGCAAAAACAAATCTACTCTCAATCTCCCTAGTTCTTACAATGATTGTAAGTCCAGGGAGAAGAAATCCTGGGGCAAAATACCTCTAAAACCCAAAATCAGTCAAAGGGAGAAATAAAATTTAAAATCTGTTTATTGCTCACAAACTGCAGTCTGGGGCCATTTCTCTCTTTCCTGCTCCAGCAGAAGCCAAAACCGGCCCTCCCTCTCACCTCTCAGGTACAGATAAGCCCTCCTTGCCCAGGTAATTACCCATTGATATGTAGATGAACTTCTCTCTACCCCAGAGAAATGATGCAAATGCACTAAAGCCATACTTCTTTCCACCTCTGAATGCCTATTGATATGCAGATGTACTAAAACTGAGTGAGATATTCTGGAAATGCTACAATTTTACCCACAGGCCACCCCTCCAGAAATCTTGCCTTACAATTTACTCGTTCCCCCTCTTTCAACCAATCTAATAACATACAATAGCAACAGCAATAAAATCTTGATAATCCTCAAGCCAGAGGATTCAGCCTATGCAGATTAAGTAAATGTACCTTACAGCACAATCTCTTACTAAGCACAAAATATGTTTTTACACTTGTTTACTCATTCCTAACAACCATGCTAGATTGCTCACAAAACTTTTACCAAACATTAGACAAAGTCAAGCCTCTCTTTAAGCGTATTTTTCTTGATTACAGCAACAGATCATGATAAATTTTCAAGCCAGAGGATTCACCTAGGTTCAAAGTCCCATTCAGATTAAGTCCAAAGTTCATCCATTCCAGCCATCACACAGCAGCTGCAGCCAGGGGGCACATCCAGGACACAAGGACTGTAGAAGCAAATAAACGTGATTGTGGGGGGCCACTTTGCTGTTATTCCAGGAATACCCACGTGGCCAGCTTCCAGGCCTTATCCCCAAGGTGTCAGAAGAGCCAGTCCATGTGTTGAAATGTCCAGGGCCATGTCCATTTGACTCCTAATTGCTGCACTCATCCTTGCAACGCATGTCCAATAAAGTGGGTGCCTTGATCACTCTCAATCACCAGCAAGCAGCCATAGGCTGCAAAGAGATGCTCTAGGCCCCTCTTGGTGGTTTGCTGATGTGCACAACATGCAGGGCACTCCTTCTGGGCTCAGCAGACTTCTTCAAAGGTCAGTGGCAAGCCCCACTGATGGGCTACAGCCCACATTGTCTTTTGCCCCACATGCAACAGACCCTGATGTAGCCATTGGACCACATCAGAGGCAGACTCCTTCTAGCCAGAGCACCTGGGCTAATGCATCTGCTTCATCATTCTCTGGGGATGCCAAAGGCAAACGGCCAATCACATGATATACAGTAGGTGTCTGTGCTACAGCACTCTGTGGCCTTTGGGTCCAGTCTCTCACCCACCCCACAGTGGCATAGGTGGTTATTACCTTGGTCGGAGCTGTTCCGGCAATGGGCTCTATAGCTAGCAAGGTGTGATACACAGCAGCCAGTTGCTTCTCTATCAAGGCGACTCAGACCTCTGCTCCTTTCCATAGTTGTGACCAGGCTCCAGCTTGGGAGCAGAAGCAGCAGCAGTGGCAGAAGCAGTAGCCTTAGGCTCAGGCCACAGGTCAGGGTCAGCACGGCCAGCAGTGGTGGTGGTGTCTCCACGACCACACGAGTGTAGGCACATGTCCCTCGGTGCGAGTACCACTTCTCTCCACCATTTCTAGGGGCGGCCCTCCCAAAGGTCGCCCACATTAAGACAGATCTTGGGCTCAGAGGAATCCTACCGGCTGTGCCAGAGTGTATGTCCGGGGAGAGGAAATCCCGGGGCAAAATACCTCTAAAAACCGAAATCAGTCAAAGGGAGAAATAAAGTTTAAAATCCGTTTATTGCTCACAAACTGCAGTCTGGGGCCATTTCTCCCTTTCCTGCTCCAGCAGAAGCCAAAACCGGCCCTCCCCCTCACCTCTCAGATACAGATAAGCCCTCCTTGCCCAGGTAATTACCCATTGATATGGAGATGAACTTCTCTCCACCCCTGAGGAATGATGCAAATGCACTAAAGCCATACTTCTTTCCACCTCTGAATGCCTATTGATATGCAGATGTACTAAAGCCAGGTGAGATATTCTGGAAATGTTACAATTTTACCCACAATGATTTATGTAAATTCTGCCTCATAAAGTTTGTTCCATTTTCTGATACAGAATCTGAATTATGAGATATTCCTGAGGACCAGTGGATAACTGAAAATATAGTGGTATAGCAAAACTTAGATTTTTCTGCCAGAGTTTAGATTTCTAATTTTCACACATTTTGATAACAAATATTCTTGAATTTTATGTTTCTTTTTATGTGATGTTATTGTTTGAAGTAAGAAAAATATGTTAATTATACAACAATTTGACTTTAGTTCCTTGTAAGTATTTTTTAGCAAATTAGGAAAAAATTTTATTGAATCATGTATTCTCTAGTTAGGGGGGAGTAGACAAGGCAAAAGTTAGGTTACAATGGAAATTTAGTTTTTATACCACCTTATGTTAAGCTATGATAGACAGTTTTTAAACAGACAGTGGAAGAGCAATCTTTCTACAGTTTTCCTTTAGTGTTCAGCCTGGGTAAGCCCCAGTGTGGAACACAAGGCATGATATTTCAGAGGGCCTAGTCTTAGACAAAGGGTAAATTAAGATTTCTATTTCTTCAACAAGTGTATCAAGTGTAGTCTATATACCGGGCAGTGGTCTAGGTTCCAGACACAATAACAAACAAAACTTTCAAGGAGCTTACATTTGGGGAGAGAGATTGAAAGGAAGGAGCGACACACAGCAGCAATTTACCGGAGAATTCTGCTTTATTAGGGAAAGGTGCTGGGTTATACAGGAAGGGGCATGAGGTGATTGAGGTGTCACTTCTATGGGGCTGGTGGCTATTGGCCAGGTGCTGGGATTGGGAGGGAGGCGAAGGGTGATTGGGCTTCAGGTGGCGCCGGCGGGAACCTAGGACCCGGAAGAGAAGCAAGAAGTTCGCCATCTTATGGGTGGGGGCCCTTTATTCCCCCCTTTCTCCTCTATGGGGTTGTGGATGTTGCTTTCTCTCTGACTGCTTCCTGCTGAACGGGGATGGAGAAGGGAGTGAGGGCTTGAGAACTGGGAGGAAAGGGTTGATAGGACTCCCCACAGTAAGGACGAGTAGATGTGGACTTCTTCAGATAGGAAATCAATGAAGGTTCCCTGTAACCATAGGTCGAGGACTTGTTGATTCCAATGGTGCCAAGAGGATACGGGTGCCAGAAGCCAGGCATCTGTGGCCATTGTTTCCAGGAACAGTTTCCAGCAGAGAGAGGGGTCCATCTCAGTGTGTGGTGAGGAGGTTACATGAGGGTGAGGGATCTTTTGTGGCTAAAAGCTTGTAGTTCCTGAGTAAAAGCTGGTTGAAAGTTTGATTAGAGATTTTACCGACTTGGGATTTGATAAACTTTATTATACAAGGCAAGAAGAGACAGGTGAGGAGAATGATTATTATAGGGCCTGCAATGGGCCAAAGCCAGGTAAGGAAGGGGTTTGTTAGTATTGAAGAGAATGGGTTGGAATTGGAAGCAGAGTGGAGGCTGGAGGCAAGGTCAGTGAGTTTGGTAATGTCAGTTTCTACAATGCTGGATTCATTGATGTAATAGCAGCACTCTTCCTGAAGGAAGACGCAGGGGCCGCCCTTTACAGCTGTAAGCAGATCTATGGCCTGCCGGTTTTGAAGGGTGACCTTAGCTAGTGAAGTGACCTCTCTTTGGAGAGAGGCCAGGGAATCGGCAGTGGATGTCAGGGCTCCCTCAAGTTTGGCGCTGAGATCTCTAATTGCCCATAGAGAGTTACCCAAGGCTCCCCCTGAAAATCCTGCCCCAATGGCTGAGGTGGCTAGGGAAATAACGACCATAATGGGAAGGAAAGCAGCCCTTCTTGTGCGCAAGGGCAAGGGAGGTTGGAGCTCAAGGAATTCTGCCATGCTGTAAAGTGTAAGCTGTGGGATTAGGGTGACGAGAATGCAGGGTGTGCTGGAGTTGGGAGGCAGTGAGTTGAAAAGACTGCCATTACACCAAAAGAAGTGTCCTGGTTGCATAAAAGTCTTAGAGCCGGAGGTACGGGTGTAGATAGAGAGGCAATGAAGTGCACTGGAAGGGGGAGGGGTTGGGCCTACACAGTGGTGGATGGTGAGATTGTTTGCATATTCTGGTTCCCATAGGGGTATGTCTGCCAGGGGACGGAAGGGTTGTCCTTCTGTGTGAAAGGAGTAATTGGAAATGTTAACGGGCACGGCGGCTAGCAGTGGGCGCTGTAGTGATGCGCACAAGAAACAATTGGCAGTGTTAAGGGTGTGGTTGAGAAAGATGGTGGTGTCCTGAATAAGCTGTAACCAAGAGTAGGAGGAATTGGAAGAGGGGCGGGGATAAGAAGATGAAGAGGCGCCGTCAAGAGTTTGGATAATGACTTTTTCGGAATGTCTAATATCTGATGCAACTTGAGAGATCTGGGAATGAGAGGAAACATACTCTCGAGAGTTATGAAGGGTACCGTGGGGGGTTGAGGACCCCCCCACAGTAAACTGAGGCTGTGACTCCGGCGGCCCATCGAGAGTCCCAGGGATCTGGGATTGATAAGGAGAATGAGCTGTTGGGATATTTTATGAAACGATTGGAGGAGTAATAATGGCGCAAGACAGTAGGGACATCCCCTGTAGGTGTCTGGCCATCACCTGCAATAGGCTTGTTTTTGGTCATAGAGGAAGCAGAGGTAGGGAGAATAAAGGTAGCTACTAGTGAACCCTTTGGTGGAGGGAGGAAAGTGGAGGTATAAAGGCTCGGAGCAGCCTTTCAGAGGGCAGTCTGATGTGGCAATGAGGGCAGTAATTTTTGTTTGATGCTGTGTGTAAGTCTGTCTGACTTTGAATCGCCATACAAAGGAGGCTGGGGTGGCGGGGAAGACAATAGGAATGAGGAAAAAAAGCGAGAGAGAGCGAGGGAGCAGTAAAGGAGGAAAAAGTCATGATTCAGGTATGGATGGCAAAGGGGATGAACGGGATTTTGAAGGAAAGAGGACAGTAAGATCAGGAGTCTGGAGGGAGGGAGAGTCTGTAAACTTTTGTAGGTTAAGAGATCCTTTACGTGATGTGGGGACAGAATGGTAAGTGGCGCCCCGAATGTCAGTTTATGAACTTCCTTCTGCAAGAGCTGTCCAGCAGCTAATGCCCGTAGGCAGGGGGCCCATCCCTGAACTGTGGGGTCTAATTGCTTGGAAAGATAAGCTACTGGGGCAAAGGATGGGCCATAATGTTGGTCTAGGATTCCTAGAGCTTGACTGGACCTCTCAATAATGTATAATGAGAAGGGCTTTGACAAATCAGGAAGATGGAGAGCTGGGGCTTCCACAAGGGCTCAATGGAGCTTAATGAAGGAGTGTCGGGGTGAGGAGGATAACGGTTCTTCAGGGGGGCCCTTGCTGAGGTCGTATAGGGGTCTTGCCAACAGGGAGAAGTTAGGGATCCATGCTCTAAAATACCTAGCCAGGCCTAGAAAGGAAAGGATTTCAGTCTCGGTTTTGGGAACGGGGGCAGGTCAGAGAGGAGCCGTTTTCTGTCTAAGGTAATGGACTTTCTTTGTTGAGTTAGAAGAAATCCGAGGTAAGTGACAGAAAGGGAAGAGATTTGAGCTTTGACAGGGGATATACCCGGTAACCTCTGGAAGCTAGAAGGTTAAGTAGGGAGGCAGTGTCAAGTTGAGACTGTTCCCACGAGGGACTGCAGAGTAGAAGATCGTCCACGTATTATAATAAGGTGGAATCGGAGTGATCATGATGAAACTGTTTGAGGTCCTGAGCTAGGACCTGTCCAAAAATATGGGGACTATCTCGGAAGCCTTGTGGCAAAACTGTCCAAGTGAGTTGTTCAGAATGTCTTGTGTATGGGTCCGTCCAGGTGAAAGCGAAAAAATCTTAGGAGGAGGGGTCCAGAGGGATAGAAAAAAATGCATCCTTGAGATCTAGGACTGAGAAGTGGGAGGCCGAGGCAGGGATCTGCGATAAAAGGGTGTATGGATTTTGAACTAAGGGATGGATAGGGACGACGGCCATGTTGACGAGGCGAAGGTCTTGGACAAGGCAGAAAGGTCCGTTGGTTTTTTTAACAGCTAATATGGTGGTATTAAACAGGGTGTGAGTGGGTCTCAGGTAATTTTTGCTTAAAAGATCTTGAATGATGGGTTGGAGGCCTATGAGGGCTGAAGTGGTTAGGGGGTATTGGGCCTGACAGATATACTGAGAGGGGTCATGTAATTTGATAGAGGCAGGAGGACATAGAGCCATGAAGGGGCTTGTAATGTCCCAAACTTTGGGATTTACAGGTTGTATGAGGGCGGAACTCGAAATTTCATTGGGTAGAGGGGGGTCGTCGGCTATGAGGGCCATCAGAAAGGGAGTACTGGGGGCTGTGGGAGTTGATATAGTTATGGAAACATGGAGGAGAGAAAGGATGTCCCGTCCTAGTAAAGGGATGGGACACTGGGGCATAACCAGGAAGGAGTGGGAGAAAGGTATGGGATTGTCTTGGATTGTGCATAAAAGGGGGGGTTTTAATGGGAAAATCTGTTTACCTCCTACCCCGACTATAGGAGTAATGGCAGGCGTGGTAGGGCCCCAGTATTCTTGCAAGACTGAGAAGGTGGCTCCTGTGTCTAGGAGGAAGGAGATGGGGCAACCGTCTACTATTAAAGTAACCCTGGGCTCCTGTTTGGTGATGGAAATGGTTGGGTGAGAAGCCCCTGGGCCCCATCAATCTTCTTCTGCCAGCTCCACTACGGCGGGTTTAGGATGGGGGTTGTTTGTCCAGCCTCCCCTTTGGGTGGTTGGGCAATCAGACCCCCAGTGGCCCTTTTTGTGGCATCTGGGGCGTGGGGCGGTAGGAGATCTGGGGGAGGGTCATGCCCTTGACCAATGTCCTTCTTTTCCGCACTTTAAATAAGCTCCTGGGGGGGCTCGTTTGTAGAGGGGCGCCCAGGTTGTGGTTTTATCAGCTGGGCCAACATTTGGAAATTGGCCTGATCAGCCTTTTGTTTACGGCATTCTTTCTCCTCCTCCCGGTTATGGAAGACTTTAAAGGCCACTGTTAGGATCTCAGTCTGTGGGGTAGCGGGGCCCTGTTCTAACTTTTTGAGTTTAGCTTTAATGTCAGGGTAGCTTTGAGGTAGGAAGTATGTCATAAGGACATGTATTTCATCAGGCATTTCTGGGTCCAGGCTGGTATACTGTAATAGGGCTTGGATGAGTCTGTCTACGAACTCGGAGGGAGTTTCCTCTCTCCTTTGAATTATGTCTTGGTGCTTTTGAAAATTGACTACTTTACGAGCTGCTTTTTTCAGACCTGCTATTAAGCAGCAGGCGAAGATATCTCAAGAGTGGAGACCCACGGCGGTGTTATAATCCCAGTGTGGGTCTTGTTCGGGGACAGCGGTGGGGCCAGGGGGATAGGTGGGGTCAGTCCTGTGGGTTTTGGTGGCGTGCATTTGGGCGAAGTCCCAAACTCGTCTACACTCTTCAGGAAGGAGGGTATTGGCCAGGAGCATGAAAATGTCATGATGTGTGAGGCTGTATGACTGGAGGGTCCATTGAAGCATTAAAATGTCATGATGTGTGAGGCTGTATGACTGGAGGGTCCATTGAAACTCCCTGATATATGTCGTGGGATCAGTGGAAAAGGAACCTAGGCGTTTCTCAAGTTGGGCTAAATCTCCTAAGGAGAAAGGGACATGAATGCACACGATGCCTTTGGATTCTGCTACCTCCCGGAGGGGGGCAATAATTTTGGGATGCCCTCGGGACCGAGTCTGAGGGGGACTGAAGGGTTCTGGCTCAGTCTGTGGTGAGGTGGACGAAGGCGGAGGGGATGAGGTGGGGTAGGAGATGGTGGTGGAGGAAGGGGGAAGGGCTGTTGTAGGAGAGGAGGGGGAAGGGTGTGGGTGGGAGGCTTCTGCAGGGGGGAGGTGGAGGCAGCGGTGACTGCGGAAGAGGGCGGAGGGGTTGTAGGAGGGGGAGGGGCTGAAGGGGGAAGTCTGTATGGCAGAGGTTCGTTGGCTGGGTCAAAGGTAATCGAAGAGGGACTGGGAGTGTGTGGAATGGAGGGAGACGGCTTGCAGGCTAGGAGAACTTGGGACGGGGAACAGGTGATGCAGAGACTGGGATTTTGAGCTAGGAAGCAAAAAGCCTCGATATAGGGAATCTCCTTCCATTTTTTCAGGCACTGGCAGTAGTTAAAAAGATCACAAGTGATGTTAGGATCAAGAGTTCCCCCTGCGGGCCATTGGTTGTTATTGTCTAGGGGGTATGTCGGCCCATCTTGGGAGCAGTATTTGTGGAGAAGTTTTGGTTTTATATCAGGTGTCAGGGAGAGGGTGGCTAGATACTTGAGCAGGCATTCAAGAGGTGAACTTTCAGGGAGGGATGAGGAGGCTCCCATGGCTAAAGGACAGAGAAGGAGACAAACAGGGGAAGACGAACGGAGATCTTCGGACTGGGAGCAGACCGCAAGGAGACAAAGGGCGTCCCTGATGATCCTTGGTGGTCTGCGGAAACTCGTATACGAGTCGGAATTTCTTAGGAAGTGTGGGTCTTCACCCAGACTTCTCTAAGAAGGCAGAGTGCCGGAGTCACGAGGAACCTAGTACTAGGAATTTTCGGCGGAAGGAACGGAAGGAGGGGGGGTGGAAAGGGAGCGTTCTCATCCGCAAAGGAGTCACCTCGTTCATGGCTGTTGGAGGAGGGGCCTGAGGGTCTGCCGCAGCCGTGAAGGCCTAAGGCAGGGAGAGTTCCCTCCTCGTCCCCGAGCGTCAGGGCCTTGCCAGACGATCATGGTCAATGGTGCTGCGATAGCTCGGGGAAGAGCGGCCCACTCCGGGGGAAAACTTGCCCAAAGGCCAGAGAGGAGTGGTGAGTGTGAGGAGCCAGCGCCGGAAAAAGAGGACGAGGGCAAGCTGCTGCTGGTGTCGGGGGAAGACGGGGCCCAGTTCGGGTGTCCCGTCTCCCGGGTTTCGGCACCAATGAAAGGAAAGAGCGACACACAGCAGCAATTCACCGGAGAATTTCGCTTTATTAGGGAAAGGTGCTGGGTTATATAGGAAGGGGCATGAGGTGATTGAGGTGTCACTTCTACGGGGCTGGTGGCTATTGGCTAGGTGCTAGGATTGGGAGGGGGTTCAGGGGTGATTGGGCTTCAGGTGGCACCGGCGGGAACCGAGGACCCAGAAGAGAAGCAGGAAGTTCACCGTCTTATGGGTGGGGGCCCTTCAGAAATCATAGAAAATAAGCAGACAGACGAACAAATATAATACATCAGATAGTAATTGTGCTATGAGAAAATGCAGGGTAAAGAGGATAGGATGTATGGGGGAAGGGAAGTGTTGCTATTGCACATGGGGTAGTCAGAGAAAGACCTTCTATATAACAAGATGACATTGAAACAGAAGGGAAAAGGAGGGGAGCAACCTCTGCAGATAACTGAGGGAAATGGGTTTCATGTAGACAGAATAGGAAGTGCAAAGGTCCTGGGGTTGAAGCTTGGTTGGCATATATAGAGAACACCAAGGAGGGCTAGGTTGACTGGAGCAGAACAATTCAAGCAGAGAGATAGAGATAGTTCAGACAGGTAGTGGGGCCTTGTGGCATTGTAAAGAATCTCATTTTTATTCTAAGTGAGATGGGAAACCACTCACTTAGATTTGAGTAGGATTTTGAATAGAAGAGTTTCTCTGGCTGTGTATTAATAAATCCATACTAAAACAAGGGCTGAAGCAGGAGTCCAGTTAGAATACTATTATCTCAGGTGAGAGATAACTATAGTTTAGACCCAGGTGACAGCAGAGAAGGCAGTAATAAATAGTTATATTCTGAATATATTTGTAGGTGCAGCCACCAAGTTTTGTTGACGGATTAGACGTGGAGAGTGAGATAAAGAGAGGAGTGAAAGATGAGGCTAAGGTTTATGATCTGAGCAAATGACAAGATGGACCTGCTATTTATTGAGAATGGGACAAGCTGCAGAAGACTGTATTGGGGGTGGGGGCTGGCAGGTATCAAGAGTTCAATTTTGAACGTGTTAAGTTTTAGATGTCCATTAGACATCCAAATGTAAATTTCAAGTAGACAGACAAACAGGGGAGAGGTCCAGGCTGAAGGTGTGAATTTAGGAGTGTGTAAATATTTAAGGCCATGAAACTGAGATCACCAAGACAATAGGCATACATAGAGAAAAGAAGAGGTTTAAAGACTGGCCCAACATTTGGAGGTGAGGGAGACTAAGAAGGAGGCTAGTAAGGTGGAGGAAATCAAGAAAATGGTAGAATCCTGGAATCAGGGGGTGCTAGCTCTTTAAGGAAGCAGGGATGGCTGATGAGTCAAGTAGAATGAGAACCAGGAATTGACCATTAGATTCAGCAATAAAAGAGTCATGGTGGCCTGGAAAAAGGTGGGAGTGGTGGAGTGGTGGGGGTATAAGTCTGATTGTAATAGATTCAAAAGAGAGTGAAAGGAAAGCAATGGGAAACATTGAGAATAATCAGCACAGAAATTTTGCTATGAAGTGTTGGTAGCTAGAAGAGGAAATAGGATAAAGACTTCTTAAGATAGAAGGAAGTTTTCATAAATAAATTTTTTTTTAAGGTGGAAGAAATTACAGCTTGTTTAGATGCTGATTGAAAAGAAGCCCTTGAGAGAGGGAAGTTGATGAAGCAGAAGAAAGGAAATTGCTGGGAGAGCATATCTGAGCAGGTGAATGGGGCTAGTATCTAGACCACAGTGGAGGAGTTGGGTTTTTTTTTTTTGGTATCATTAATATACAATCACATGAGCAACATTGTGGTTACTGGATTTCCCCCACTATCAAGTCCCCACTACATACCCCATTACAGTCACCGCCCATCAGTGTAGCAAGAGGCTGTAGAGTCACTACTTATCTTCTCTGTGCTATTCTGCCTTTCCCGTGCCTCCCATTACATGTTGTGTGCTAATCATAATGCCCTTTATTCCCCTTCTCCCTCCCTTCCCACCCACCCTCCCCATTCCCTTTCCTTTTGGCAACTGTTAGTCCATTCTTGGGTTCTGTGAGTCTGCAGTGGTTTTGTTCCTTCAGTTTTTCCTTTGTTCTTATACTCCATATATGAGTGAAGTCATTTGGTACTTGTCTTTCTCTGCCTGGCTTATTTCAGTGAGCATCATATCCTCTAGCTCCATCCATGTTGTTGCAAATGGTAGGATTTGTTTTCTTCTTATAACTGAATAATATTCCACTGTGTTTATGTACCACATCTTTATCCATTCATCTACTGATGGACACTTAGGCTGCTTCCATTTCTTGGCTATTGTAAATAGTGCTGTGATAAACATAGGGGTGCAGGAGTTGGGTTTTGAAAGGCACACAAGACAGTTTGCTCACAGAAATAGGAGGGAAGGCACAGTATATGAGCACTGATGGAGGAAGGTGAGTAGATGTGTTGATGGGTGCCTGTGGAAGTTCTCTTCTGATTGTTTTTATTTTCTCTGTGCAGGAAGCCAGGACATCAGCAGAGAAGGATGGAGAAGAAGTGTTGGAATTTGGAAGGAGGCATGAAGTAGTATCTAGAAGAGTGGGGAAATGAATGGACATGGGAGATGTAATAGGATAGCCTCCTTAAGGTTGGTAAGCATTAATTTTTTAGTGAGCCCCTCCTCTGAATCCCAGTGCTAATATTCTACATAATTTATTGAGCCTGTAACACCTAAAATGTCACTCTTGTTCATCTGGTTTTGAAAGTCCTACCTCTCTCTCACTCTCTCCCTCTTTTCCTAATTATACCTCACCTATTTCTGAAAAGGGTCTGAGACAACTTGCATACAACAGATAATTACTTAAAACTACATAACCGAGGGCTTCAGGAAAAAAGGGAATAGATGTGACTGGTGCTGCTGCAGCCATATGGGAGGTTTGTCTACTTCTCATGTGCAGTGTTATCAAGTTAATGTACCAGAAAGCACATCTTTTGACCTGGACTCTACCACTAATAAGGGTGATATTTGGTCCTGAAATAAAACCTGTTGTTTTATTACTCAATTTATTCAGAATGCTAAGGATATTGACCTTGGCTGAAGGTAAATGCGTTGTCCAAGGCCATGCCTCCTTCCCTCCCTGGAGGCAGCCCACATCCAAAATCCAGTGAAGATGGATATACAAAGACCCGACTCCCTTGCTTCAATTCAGTCAATTTCTGAAGGGCTCTCTGAGCTTCATAGCTCCCCGACCATCTCCTCAACTGCTGCAGCTGCCTCCCAGTTCAACTCCTCCTGCTCATTCTTGCTTTCTTCACTCTCTTATAGGTGTTACTCCCAAGAGCACTCAATAGTAGACTTCCTGCATGGAAAGCCCTGCCTCTGAGTCTCTTTCCTGGGGAACTTGGTCTATGACAGCTACTAACAGAAGTTGTCCTAGGAGGCAAATGCTAAAATGGGATTTTGGAGCGAACACAAACCAGGCAACTGGCAATAAAAACATCATCCATGGTAGTAAGTGGGGTATTGAAAGCTCCTAGCATGCTATAACTGTGCAAAAGTTAAAACCCTTATCAGAGGAGAAGTCAGAATGATATCTGTAGAAGGTAATGAGGGCAATATCCCAGGCATCTGAGAGTTTTATAAAGAGTTGTAATTACATGGCATTAGATGACTGTTGCTGGGGGCTATTGCTGCATTAAAGAAATGCAATAGAAGGTGGGAATGTGATTAATTACCAACGTAAGATGAACTGTGAATATCAGAGGACTTTGCTAGCAGCGTATAAGGAACTCATCTCCTGTAGTCACAGGGCAGAAAAAGCAGAGGGTCAGGCTCATGACTTAATTATAAGGGAAATGGAGCTCCAAAGAGGACTGATTACTCCAAAGAGGAACATAAACATGTTTTCATGGCAATTCTGTTTTGTCAAGGTTAGGGCCTTGACTGGGAAGAACTGGGACCCTGTGGCTTGGAATGGGGACATCTGGGTCAATGAAATTGAAAATATTGAATTGTGAGGTGCCCCTCAATGCTTTGGACCTACAGAGTAGGCCCACCCCACCTTGCTAAAGACTTGTGCTTCTCCCTTGCTTAAAGACAGTTCAGAGGCTTGTGTTTTGCAAGACACATACCCAGCTCAGAAAATTTCTTCCCTCCTGGCTGCCAGAACAATTAAGTCACAAAATAACCCATTTAAGGAAGTTCTGAGACTGATAGAGGAAAGGTTTATGTCCTCAAGGTGCTTTTGGATCAGCAGAAGCTAGAAAAGTATGCTGGGAGGGGCCTCCCAGCCTGCTTAACCAAGCAGGAAGAAGATAAACTTTGGTAGAGTTTGTCAATGCAGAACACTGACCACAATACAGGATTCAATGCCCAGGCAAAGACTGTAGGACACATTACTAACACTCCACTAGGTTGGCTCTTGGAGGCTTGGCAAAAGTGATGACGTGCATAGTGAAATGCCAGACCTGCAATGGCAGATGGTAGAAGAAGGAAACAAAAGACTCAGAGAAGTGAATTAAGGTAAGACTATGGGTAATGGCAAATGGAGAAGTATTGGAAGATATGGGACAGCAAAAACTGGGGAATTGAGGGATGGACCTATGGGAGTAGCCACAAAATGTGAAGAGCTATGCACTATGTGTCAATGCCATCCAGAAAACATCTACCACAGAAGATGAAGTAAACAGTCCAATAGAGAAAGTGACCAGGCTAGCTGACATCAACAGGCCACTAACATTATCCCCCGCAGTGCTGGCATGAGTAGTCCATGAACAGAATAGGCTTGGTTTTAGGAATGGAAGCAGTGCATGAACTCAAAAGAATGGACTCCCACTCACCAAGGCTAATCTAATTGCTGAGTGTACAACTTGCTCCAGATGCTGTGCTATTTATCCTTCAAGGAGACCAACCAACCACATGCAAGTAAGCCAGTTACATCAGAACTCTTTGGTCAGCAGGTCAGTGATTTCTCTTGACTGTTTGCACTTATTCCATGTAGGGGTTTTCCTTTCCTGACTGCAAGTCTTCATTTTCCAAGAACTGAGATAGGGTGTGAGCCAGTGACATGAAAGCCCACACACCAGACCAAAGGATAAACTTTTAAACAAAGGTGGTGTGGAGGTGGGCATATGACTATGAGTTCCCTGCTCTGATCATATACTCTACCACCCAGAAGCTACTAGCCCTTCTACTAAAATAATGGGATGTCCCTTTGAAGTTACCATTGAGGTGCCAGCTTGCAAATGGTATCCAGTAATGATGGAGTACCATGCTCTAGGATGCAGTTCACACCTTAAATCAATACTCATTATATAGTGGTATGTTTCAAATAAGTAGAATACAAAGTTACAGGAACCAAAGAGTAGAAGTAGATGTGGTGATCACTGCCAGGGACCCATTAGGAGAATTTTGCTTCCTGTATCAGCATATAACACTCTTAAGATCTAGAAAGTCCTGGTTCCTAGAGGGAAAATGCTTCCACAAGGGACACAGCAAGAGCCTTTTTAAGCTATTTGTGCCACTTAGTCACATCTACCTTTTTATGCCAAGGAAAGAAGCCATCACTCTGGCATTAGTAATTCAACCTAATCACAGGAGGAGGTAGACTACCAATAAAACATCAGCAAGGCTATATAGAACACCTGACTAACATAATTAACAAGCTTGATGTTAGAATCCTATTTTCATCAAATAAAAAATGCACATTCTTTTCTAGCACACATAGTATATTCATAAAAATTGATGGCATGTGAGATCAAAAGAAGTCTATTGAACAAATACCAAAGAGTCAATGGCATATGGATTGATGGTTTCCAAACGTTTTTGATTGTGCACCTCTGCTGCTGTAGTTTGAATTCCTAGGGAAGCAGACTCTGACATGGAGATTAGTGTGCAGAATGTTTAGGGTGTGCTCTTGGGATTAACAGCTGTGAAGGAGAAGGGAAGGAAGCAGGAATGAGCAGACGGAGAAGTTGAGCTGCAATGTGATACCAATGAAGGACTCAGCCCAATGTCATTGGAAACGTGAGAGCTGCCAGCCCTTCAGAGTTGGAGCAAGAGGATCAGGCACTTACACCTTCTGTGTTGAGCAGTCATTGGATGCAAGCTGTCTTGAGCAAGGCAATCCCCATTCTAATAAGGCCATTTTCTGGCAGCACTCCTAGCAGCTGGGAGAGTAAATCTTTCATTCCTGAAAGAGAATCTGGATAGTACATCACATAAATTTTAGTGTACATCTCTTACATGCAGGATATTTATAAATTATATATTTTTACTATTATATTGATATATATGTACATTATAAAACGACAAAGTAGAAATTTGTAAATGATGAGGTGATAAATTAAGTACTATAGTAAAACATTTTATTAATAATGGTTTAAAACCATATTATTTAATTATCTTGTTAACCATATTATAAGATACAATACACACTTAGGGCAAGCTTCATCATGAATGGTAGGTTATAAATCAACATTTCTAATAATCTTGATAATTCCAAAGCTTTTTGGCCAACTTCTTGCCAGATCTAACTAAACCATTCTATTTTATAATACACCTGACAAAAAGCTGATACAAGAACTACCAGCTCTGTGACTTTCCTGTTGCTCACTTTTGCCTGCATCATTTGCATTACCTTCAACTGTGCTTTTTTTCAAGGAATCTTTTGTGAAAGTTAATTTAGTAAAATTAAATTAGTCTAAACATTCCCTGACCCTGACACACATATTTTGCTATGTTTCTCAATATGCTGAAAATAAATGAAAGGGGGAGATGCCACTTTCAGTCTCTGTACATTCTGGAACTTGCCCTCTTCCCTCAAGTTACATTTCTAACATGTGGCTGTCTGAGATGCAACTTGGTGAGGTCATGTAGGGAAAGTTGGGGTTCCCATGGCCAGGATCCTCATTGAACCTTAACAGCTTAATGATGTAACTGGCCTATTGCTAGGCTACTGCTTCCACACCCATAGGCAATAAGTTATTATTGACTGAGTCACTAAATAAAGAGCTCAGCCCAGTGCTCTGGGTGGAGGAAGAGATGCTAGTGCTCAGCCTACTGCTGGGAGAACAAGCTGGGTAATAAACGCTTTTGCCCCAAGAACATTCTACTGTCATTTTTTTGGTCACATTGAATCCATAGTGAACTTGCCTGGGGCTGAAATCCATTCGTAAGACAGGCCAACAGTGTCCACATGTATATGCAATATTAATAAAGGTTGGTTTATTATTTTTTAGCAAAAATAAGTAGCAGTATGTCTTGCTGTCTTGCTAATGGGTTTCAGCCCTGGGCAAGTTCGCTATGGATTCAATGTGAACAAAGAAAATGACAGCAAAACGTTCTTGGGGTGAAAGGGTTATACCCAACTTTATTTCCAGGTGGCAGGTCAATCACTAGAATCCCATTCACTCAGAGTGAGTCTGCATGCAGCAAGCCGGTCTCTGCCTCTGGGCCCCTCTGTCTGCACAGCCATCCTCTGGGCCCCTCTGCCCACACAGCCATTCTCGGGCCTCTCTGCAGTTGTCCCACACAGCCATCCTCTGGGCCTCTGTCCTTGGCACTGCCACCACTCCAGCCTCTGCTCTGCTCTCCTGCAGCCTTGCAGCCCTGCTACCATGTTGTACCCAGAGCACTGGGTGGAGCTCTTTTTATAGAGTTAACAGCCATGTATTGCCCACAGGTGTGCAGTGAGCTAGTCAACCACAGCCAGGTGAGAATGCTAGGCACAGGAACTCTCATTTTATCCACACTTGCCTAAGGGTTTCAGTCCCAGGCAAGTTCACTATGGATTCAGCGAGACCGAGAAATGACAATGGAACGTTTTTGGGGCAAAAGGATTTATAACCAACTTTATTACCATGGTGGCAGGTCAAGCACTACAATCCCATCTGCCTCAGAGTGAGTCTGCATGCAGCAAGCTCGTCTCTGCCTCTGGGCCTTTCTGCCCCTGCAGCTGTCTCAGTCTCTGTCCTTGGCGCTGCCACCACTCCAGCCTCTGCTCTCCTGCAGCCATTCAGTCCAGAGTACTGGGAGGAGCTCTTCATATAGAGTCAGTAATAACGTATTGCCCACACATGTGCTGTAAGCAAGCCAACCAGGGCCAGGTGAGAATCCTGGCCATAGGAACTTTCATTTTCTCTACACAGTAGTAGTTCTTATATTTTCTGCCCGTACCTCTCTGAATCAATTTTCACACCTCCTTGGGTAGGGGCACCCATCATGGAGATCTCTGATCTAGTGAGCAGAAAGTTTGTACACCCCAGATTCACCACCTCCCTTTGATCAGTGCTGAAACTGCTTCTGAAACTACTCTTCTTTTCCTTTGGGACATTTTCGACCATCTCTCCTGATAATTCATACTTTTTTGTGTTTTTTATCTCTAATTAAGAGGTGTCAGTTTGAGGTTTATGTGGACCTGTGAGACTGTTTTCTACTAAATGTTGATTTAAATCTCTATTCTCAGATTCATAGTGGGTATCTCCATGGATTACCTACAACAATTATATGTGAAACACAACATAAAAATTTATGAGCAACTCAATATTAAGATGAAAAACATCACTGGCAAAAAAAATTTTTCTTTAAGTGAGAAATCCTGTTTACTGTGTCTAGATAGTCAGACCTGCCTGTACCTTAGAATTACCTATGGCACTGAGAAAAACAAAAACAAAAACAAAATTTAAAAATCCCACAATTCTTGGACCCCACCTGCATTAGTTAGGATTAGGGTCAGCTGTGATAATTAAATAACACTGGCTTACCAATGAGAGGGATTGATTTCTCTCACATAATTAACTGTTGGAAGGCAGAGTGGTAAATCTGCTCCATGAGGTCCTCGGAGCCCAAGATCTTTATAGCCCTCCATTCTGCTATCTCCAGGGCATGGCCTTTGTCCTCATGGTCCAGTACAGTGGGTTGAACTCCAGCCATCACATCTGTGTTCCTGACAGCAGGATGGAGGAGAGGCAAAAAAAAGGGCAAAGGCTGCACATCATCTGACTTTAGGCATAGGTTCCCTCAAGCTCATATGACCCTTGCACTTACATCCCATTGTCTAGATCTGAGTCACATGTTCACAGCTGGATGCAAGAGAATCTGATAAATATATTGTATATTTTCAGCAATCAAATGCTCAGCTAAAACTTGGAAGTTTATTACTGCAGAAGAGAAACATTGGGAGACAGCCAATAGTCTCTGCCAAAATTTACAAATCAACAACTTTCTAAGTCTTGGCAGGCTTCAGGAATCCAAGTGCACTTATGATTTGGTTGGGAACGCTTTGGCCCTACCTGATCCTAAGGATCTCACTATGGCTAGAATTATCACTGTTTCTGTTAATAACTGCTTCCTCTTAGAGAAGATGGAATAACCCTAACTATAGTGAAAGCTCTGTGCCAGATAGATTGCATCAGCTCTGCTCATGTCCTCTTATTAGATGCTTTCAGGCACTCATCCCGCCAGGCTATTTTCAATTTGGTGAAAGAGAACAAATAAATATTACAATTGAAATGTCCTGGAATTAAAGGCATGTTCATCTCTCTCATGTTCTTCTTTCTCAGGATGCTAGAAAAAAACAATACAAAGAACAGAAAAGATGTAATCTTTCAAAAAATTTAGTTCCATTGGAGACACCAATCTAAAAAGAGACTTTCTGCTTTTGTTAACTAACTTTTGTTTAGAACAATCCTTATAGCAATAAAGAGAAATGTGTTGGGTTTGAACTGTATTTGGAGTGTCCTGGACACAATACTGTTGCACAACTCTAGGGGGTGCTACTCACATTACATCTATGTGAATGTCAACCCCTTGGAGCACAGTGTGAATGATGTCCCTCAGAGTTCTGTAATGATACTGTCCTGCCAGAAAGCTGTGTTAACTTGTCTGTTAATGTCAAAGGATGTATGAGGCAGCAAAATAGGCACATGGCACTGATAATTCCAAGAAAAGTCAAAGAATATTGTTCTCTCAGCTGTTTTTAAACATAGTCCAGAGACTTTGATTTATATTAATGTCATCAATGGCTACCCAAGAGGGTTCAGACAATATACTGAGCCTACAATATTCTAGGGGTTTATTTTAAAGACAAATATAAGATTCTGGAAATTCCAGGTTCCTACAGTACTGTGGTGTATAATTTGCATACATAATTCTGTAACTGATTAATCAGGATCGTTTAGGATCCCTGCTTTATCTCTCTCATGCACACCTGTTCTACTGGAAATGAATAAATAGCAGCTGCAGCTGCACGGTGGCTTTACTGATTTAAGGAACATCTTAAGTCTCATCTTTAATGTTGGAGTTTAATGGCAAAGCTTCAAGAGTGCTTCTAATATATAGTTTTCATCAGTGTCAATTACCATTAGAACACATTTAAAAAATGTCTTTCAGAAACTTTTTTTTTTTAAAAGATAGATAATTTTTAAATTAACAACAAAGTAAGCCTTTTAAACAAGTACATTTTTCATGGATGGGCTAGGGTATCTTAGAAAGGTTCATCCTTTCAACCACTGTTGTATGTAGGACCCAACAAATTAGTTTTGCTTACTTTCATATAAAATAAGAATGAACTCATATTTCTTATTCCTATTTTACATACAGAATATTGGTCCTTAACCTTAACCTGGGTCATAGGCATTTTTGAGAATATGATGTCAGATGTGGTACCTCTTCTAAGAAATGCACTCATATCCATATACACAAACATTAGCATAAGTTTCAGGGATTATTAACTCATAAAACCCATTCATGGATGCTCTAGTTTCAAAGTCTCAATCTAGAGGTTACTGTAGGGTGAAAAAGAGTTTTAAGAACCCAAAATAAAATCCACTCAAGGTCTAAAGAAGAAAAAGTTAACCTATGTGTTTGTGTGTGTAAGCATTAATTTGAAAATAAGACACTTTGGAGACAAAGTTACTACATTACTGATGTCTTTAATTTCACGGATTAATTTATAATAAAACCCAGCAATATACCTCTCAAAAATTATTCTCGATTTAACTACAATTCAAGGCATATTCTAGGTAGCTTTTGTCTGTTTGTTTTTTACAATGGAAAACTTATACCATATTCATTCAGGATTTCTCTATCAGAACTTTATATAATTTTGTTTGGGTTCGCTGGTGAAAATATTGTGAAAATAGTTTATTGTATTACACCAAAAGACAACAAATTGTCCCCATTTGTTTATTTATTTACTTATTAACAACCTTATTGAGATATAATTCACATACCATACAATTCACCCATTTCAAATGTACAGTTCAATGATTCTTGGTAGATTCAAAGAGTTTTGTAACCATCACCACAATAATTTCAAAACATTTCTATCAATCGAAAAAGAAACCCCGTACCCACTAGCAGTCATTCTGCATTTTCCACCCCTCAATCACCCCAGCCTTAGGCAACCTCTATCCTGCTTTCTGTCTCTATAGATTTTTGCCTTTTCTGGACATTTCATATGCCCATTACAATATGTGGCCTTTGGCAACTGGTTTCATTCATTTATCATAATATTTTCAAGGTTCATCATGTTGTAGTATGTATCAGCATTTCAGTTATTTTTATGGCCAATATTCTTTTGTATATTATATACAAACACTGTTTATCCATTCATAGGCTGACACAGATTTAGGTTGTTTCTAATATGAGACTATTATGAATAACCCTGATAAAAACATGTTTCCAAGTTTTCGTGATGACCAGCCCCTCAACTTTCAATCACACGAAAAGTAAAAAGAGAACTCTTATAATTATTATACAATTATATAAAATTTTTTTGCAATAATTTTAGATTTTTTTCAAGATTCCACCATTTCCATACTCAACATCACAAAGGCTTATCATGACAAAGAAACTGGCATCATTTCTCTATCACAGAATCAGAGGAAATTAGAACCCTAAGTAACTCTAAGATCTTCTTACACTAAGACAACGACTTACTACTTTCTATTATTTCTTCAGGAACAGAAGAATAAAGAAGGGCCAGGTTGTAGACACTCCCTGGTCTTGAGGAAATTATTATCAACATTACTGAGCCCCCCGGCCAGAAGAAAGCACAACTGTGCACATTGACTGGGCCTTGAACAGAGGCGGTATGTTGAGCATGACTTGCCAAAATACTCTGATTTCCCATTCTAGTCTAAATACTTGGCTCCCTCACCAGTTCCCAACTGTTTTGCCTACAGCTGTAATACTGTTCTGCCTTTAATACCCTGCCTCTCTTCGAGTAACTTCCCATGCTCAGTCACAGAGACCCTCCCTGCTGACTCTACTCTGCCATCTACCTCCGCTCCACCTCTGAGGCTGTGGACTGAACTTCATCACAGGCTTCTATGCTGGGTTAATGCTCCTCTGGACTCTAGGTCTGCCAGTGCTGCGCATGATGCTCAGGAGGTACACAATGAATGTTTGTTGAATGAAGGATCCATAAGATTTCCCATCAGTGCTGTGTGTAAGGTTAAAAGGGGTCAAAATGAATTTATGACATTGCATTTATCAGTAATTAATTGATGACATTCTCTATGACCATGAATAAAATGTTTTACTTGGAAACATCAACTTATTTCTGAGGCTCTCTCCATAGCTGTTAGGGTATTACCACAAGTTTATTCACTGGGATTGAAATAATTTATCTGACAGGGACAGATTCAGAGGCATAAGAAGCACATTCCTAAAGATTTGGCCCATTAGAATCATCAGATAGAAGATCAAAAGAGGAGGTTTAGTTGGCCAATTATTCCTTTTGCTGTGTATTTCAGAACACTCTTACTTTGAATCTTTGGATTGAATTTCAATGAAATTTAGTGAGCACTACCTGATGCCAGCATGTGAGGCATAACCTAGAAGGCTGAATTACAGTTTACTGCCGGAGGGTCCTGCCAAGGTTTTCCATTCGTCCAGAGGAGGGTTTCCCTGGGAAGCCAATTTTTTCAGATAGTCACAAGGTTCCAGTTGTGGAATATCAAGATTCTGCCTGAAATATTTCTGCAACTTCTCTAGCACTGTGGGCAACCCAACTGTGGAAGCATAGAACATGGGCCCACCCCTGTGCCTTGGCCATCCATACCCATGTAAATAGATAGCATCAATGTGCTCTGGGGTAGCAGCTATCTCATCTCCCAAGATACGGAATGCTTCATTGATGAGTGAATATAAGCAGCGTTCAAGGATCTCATCCTGACTGATGTTCCGTGGTTCAATGTGATAGGTTTCTCTGTACTGTGACAGAAATTTGGAAAGCCAGGGATCAGGTGTGTGAATCCTACCCAATGGCTTATCATATTGGTACCAGCCCTTACCTGTCTTCTGGCCAAATCGTCCTGATTCACAGAGCATATCAGGAATTGGGCAATATCTCCTGTTGCCTCGCTTTCGGGCAGGAGTTCCTGGAGGCAATGTAGGTCCAGTAAGACCTTGCCCTTTTCGAGATTTCCAACCCACATCCAACCCAGAAAGATCAGACACTCTAAAAGGTCCCATTTTGAATCCAAATTCTTCCAGCACCTGATCTATCTCCTCTGGCTTACTGCCTTCTTCTAATAAAAAATATGCCTGATTGTAATAAGGTACCAACATTCGATTCCCAACAAATCCAAAACAGTTGCCTACAACTACCCCAACTTTTTTCAACTTTTTTGATAAGTCCATAATAGTGGCAATGGTAGTAGGAGAAGAGTATTGGCTTGGAATAACCTCTAACAACTTTGTAACATGAGCTGGTGAGAAGAAATGGGTGCCAATGACCAAATGAGGATGACCTGTAGAAGATGCAATCTCATCAATGTCCAGGGCTGAAGTATTGGTGCACAAAAAAGCTCCTGGCTTGCATATGGCTGACAGTTCAGCAAAAACCTGCTTCTTCAGGTTCATTTCCTCGGATACTGCTTCAATGACTAAATCTACACCACCCAGCTCCTTTATAGATGTAGTTAACCTTGGTTTTGGTCCTGACCAAGGGTGGCCACCCTGTTGCATTTCAGATGCTTCCTTTTCCAAAAGAGTGGCTATTATCTTGTTAGCAGCCTCTAGTTGCTTCTTGTCTGATTCTACAGCAATCACAGGGATCTTGGCCTTTGCAAGAGAAACAACAATACCTCGGCCCATTGTTCCCAGGCCTGCAGATAAGAGTGAAGGAGAAAAAAAATGATTCAGTGGTAGTGGGAACTAGAAAATTACCCAGTGAATGGAAAGCTTCTGTAGCAATGTGGCTTTTAAAGAGATCAATTCAAGGAATACAAATGGAATGAATACTAGTTAAGGCTAGGCACTGTGTTAAGTGCTGCAGAACATATAACAATGAGTAGGATTCACACACACACACATACACACACACACACACAATTAAGTTTTAAAAAACAAGTTTAGCAAGGTTGCATGATACAAGATTAATATGCAAAAATCAGACTGAATATGAAATTAAGAAAACAATTACACTTACAATAGCATTAAAGCATTCTGAATAAAATGTTTCTGAATAAATTTAAGAATTGCAAGACTTGCAGAAAATAAGTAAGGACACGGAAACACTGAACAACACAGTAGAGCAGATGGACCTAATAGACATCTATAGAACTCTACATCCAAAAGCAACACGATATACATTCCTCTCAAGTGCACATGGAACATTCTCCAGAAGAGACCACATAATAGGCCACAAAAAGAGCCTCAGAAAACTCCAAAAGATTGAAATCCTACCAACCAACTTTTCAGACCACAAAGGCATAAAACTAGAAATAAACTGTACAAAAAAAGCAAAGAGGCTCACAAATACATGGAGGCTTAACAACACGCTCCTAAATAATCAATGGATCAATGACCAAATCAAAATGGAGATCCTGCAACATATGGAAACAAATGACAACAACAACACTAAGCCCCAACTTCTGGGGGACACAGCAAAAGCAGTCTTAAGAGGAAAGTATATAGCAATCCAAGCATATTTAAAAAAGGAAGAACAATCCCAAATGAATGGTCTAATGTCACAATTATCGAAATTGGAAAAAGAAGAACAAATGAGGCCAAAGGTCAGCAGAAGGAGGGACATAATAAAGATCAGAGAAGAAATAAATAAAATTGAGAAGAATAAAACAATAGCAAAAATCAGTGAAACCAAGAGCTGGTTCTTCGAGAAAATAAACAAAATAGATAAGCCTCTAGCCAGACTTATTAAGAAGAAAAGAGAGTCAACACAAATCAACAGTATCAGAAACGAGAAAGGAAAAATCACAACGGACCCCACAGAAATACAAAGAATTATTAGAGAATACTATGAAAACCTATATGCTAACAAGCTGGGAAACCTAGGAGAAATGGACAACTTCCTAGAAAAATACAACCTTCCAAGACTGACCCAGAAAGAAACAGAAAATCTAAACAGACCAATTACCAGCAACGAAATTGAAGCGGTAATCAAAAAACTACCAAAGAACAAAACCCCCAGACCAGATGGATTTATCTCAGAATTTTATCAGACATACAGGGAAGACATAATACCCATTCTCCTTAAAGTTTTCCAAAAAATAGAGGAGGAGGGGATACTCCCAAACTCATTCTATGAAGCTAACATCACCCTAATACCAAAACCAGGCAAAGACACCACCAAAAAAGAAAACTACAGACCAATATCCCTGACGAACGTAGATGCAAAAATACTCAACAAAATATTAGCAAACCGAATTCAAAAATACATCAAAAGGATCATACACCATGACCAAGTGGGATTCATCCCAGGGATGCAAGGATGGTACAACATTCGAAAGTCCATCAACATCATGCACCACATCAACAAAAAGAAAGACAAAAACCACATGATCATCTCCATAGATGCTGAAAAAGCATTTGACAAAGTTCAACATCCATTCATGATAAAAACTCTCAGCAAAATGGGAATAGAGGGCAAGTACCTCAACATAATAAAGGCCATCTATGATAAACCCACAGCCAACATTATACTGAACAGCAAGAAGCTGAAAGCATTTCCTCTGAGATCTGGAACAAGACAGGGATGCCCACTCTCCCCACTGTTATTTAACATAGTACTGGAGGCCCTAGCCACGGCAATCAGACAAAACAAAAAAATACAAGGAATCCAGATTGGCAAAGAAGAAGTCAAACTGTCTCTATTTGCAGATGACATGATACTGTACATAAAAAACCCTAAAGACTCCACACCAGAACTACTAGAACTGATATCGGAATACAGCAAAGTTACAGGATACAAAATCAATACACAGAAATCTGTGGCTTTCCTATACACTAACAATGAACCAACAGAAAGAGGAATCAGGAAAACAACTCCATTCACAACTGCATCAAAAAAAATAAAATACGTAGGAACAAACCTAACCAAAGAAGTGAAAGACTTATACTCTGAAAACTACAAGTCACTCTTAAGAGAAATTAAAGGGGACACTAACAGATGGAAACTCATCCCATGCTCGTGGCTAGGAAGAATTAATATCTTCAAAATGGCCATCCTGCCCAAAGCAATATACAGATTTGATGCAATCCCTATGAAACTACCAGCAACATTCTTCAATGAACTGGAACAAATAATTCAAAAATTCATATGGAAACACCAAAGACCCCGAATAGCCAAAGCAATCCTGAGAAAGAAGAATAAAGTAGGGGGGATCTCACTCCCCAACTTCAAGCTCTACTATAAAGCCATAGTAATCAAGACAATTTGGTACTGGCACAAGAGCAGAGCCACAGACCAATGGAACAGACTAGAGAATCCAGACATTAACCCAGACATATATGGTCAATTAATATTTGATAAAGGAGCCATGGACATACAATGGCAAAATGACAGTCTTTTCAACAGATGGTGCTGGCAAAACTGGACAGCTACATGTAGGAGAATGAAACTGGACCATTGTCTAACCCCATATACAAAAGTAAACTCAAAATGGATCAAAGACCTGAATGTAAGTCATGAAACCATTAAACTCTTGGAAGAAAACATAGGCAAAAACCTCTTAGACATAAACATGAGTGACCTCTACTTGAACATATCTCCCTGGGCAAGGAAAACAACAAACAGCAAAAATGAACAAGTGGGACTATATTAAGCTGAAAAGCTTCTGTACAGCAAAAGACACCATCAATAGAACAAAAAGGAACCCTACAGTATGGGAGAATATATTTGAAAATGACACATCCAATAAAGGCTTGACATCCAGAATATATAAAGAGCTCACACGCCTCAACAAACAAAAAACAAATAACCCAATTAAAAAATGGGCAGAGGAACTGAACAGACAGTTCTCCAAAAAAGAAATACAGATGGCCAACAGACACATGAAAAGATGCTCCACATCGCTAATTATCAGAGAAATGCAAATTAAAACTACAATGAGGTATCACCTCACACCAGTAAGGATGGCTGCCATCCAAAAGACAAACAACAAAAATGTTGGCAAGGCTGTGGAGAAAGGGGAAGTACACTGCTGGTGGGAATGTAAGTTAGTTCAACCATTGTGGAAAGCAGTATGGAGGTACATCAAAATGCTCAAAACAGACTTACCATTTGACCCAGGAATTGCACTCCTAGGAATTTACCCTAAGAATGCAGCAATCAAGTATGAGAAAGATCAGTGCACCCCTATGTTTATCGCAGCACTATTTACAATAGCCAAGAATTGGAAGCAACCTAAACGTCCATCGATAGATGAATGGATAAAGAAGATGTGGTACATATACACAATGGAATACTACTCAGCCATAAGAAAAGGGCAAATCCTACCATTTGCAGCAACATGGATGGAGCTGGAGGGTATTATGCTCAGTGAAACAAGCCAAGCAGAGAAAGAGAAATACCAAATGATTTCACTTATCTGTGGAATATAAGAACAAAGGAAAAACTGAAGGAACAAAACAGCAGCAGAATCACAGAACTCAAGAATGGACTAACAGGTACCAAAGGGAAAGGGACTGGGGAGGATGGGTGGGTAGGGAGGGATAAGTGGGGGGAGAAGTAGGGGGGTATTAAGATTAGCATACATGGGGGGGTGGGAGAAAAGGGAGGGCTGTACAACGCAGAGAAGGCAAGTAGTGATACTACAACATTTTGCTATGCTGATGGACAGTGACTGTAAAGGGGTTTATAGGGGGGACCTGGTATAGGGGAGAGCCTAGTAAACATAATATTCATCACGTAAGTGTAGATTAGTGATACTAAAAAAAAAAAAAGGCAGTTCCTGTGTGGTAACCTCCAATGGGTTCTACACAAGGGTATAAAGAGCATATAAAAGTGTAGGCAAAGGGTCTGTTTATGTTTATACAGAGGATCAAAGCCTAATTGGGCTACCCCAAAAATGAACTAAGATATGATATGAAAAAGAACTTCCAAAATCAGCACTCTCTGGAAGACTCATGCCAGAAGATGATCATCAAAAAACCCCAAGAAAGATCCACGCACTGCTACAGCTGTAGATGCACTCATCCCACCAGTTCCTGGACTTGCCAGGGGAATGAAGAAGGAGATATCTAAGCTGGCCTGTGCATACAGTAAAACAACAAATTTGACTGGACCTATACTATTGGAACTCAATCAAGAATTAGGAGAAGTGCAAATTTTAGCGCTCCAAAATCTTACAACTACAGACTATTTACTGTTAAAAGAACATAAGGGATGTGAACATTCCCCAGGAATGGGTTGTTTTAATTTGTCTGATTTCTCTCAGACTGTTCAAGTTCAGTTGGACAATATCCACCATATCATAGATAAGTTTTCACAAATGCCTAAGGTGCCTAACTGGTTTTCTTGGTTTCACTGGAGATGGCTGGTAATTACAGGTATGCTTAGGTTATGTAACTATACTCCTATTATGTTAATGTGTGTGCGTAATTTAAGTAGTAGCTTAAAACCTATACATGCTGAAGTTACTCTACAAGAAGATATGTCAAAGAAATTATCAATCTTCCCATGTTTTCTTCCACCTGCTACTTCTATAGCTTTTCTTCTTCCTTCCTAATTACAACCCTTAAATAGAATTCGTGCCTCATATCAAATTTACTGAGTATCATAATTCTTCCAAGTGGTAAAGAGACCTCAAGACAAATGCTGGGCATAGAAGCTACAGGGCAAAAATATGCAAAGAAATAAAAAGCTAACCATTTCAAACAATAAGGCTTCTCTCTCACTTACCAACTTTACATTTCCCTGTATGGCCCCGGAAGATGACTGGTTAGACAGAGACGGGTAAGATTCCTCAAGGGAGGAACAACCTAAGACAGGCACAGTCGCAGGAGGGTCATCAGGTGAGAAATTGGGGATCAACAGAGGTGAGGCTTAGAACCTCACCTCCCCTGTTCTGAGAGAAATCTTCTGCATACGTGGATGTTTTATTGCCCATGTCTAGCTTGGATTAACACATAGTCTACAGGCACACACCTGGTCATCTACATTTGCTCTCTTACAACGCTAAACTATGTTTTCTACCTTTATCTTGTATCTACCTACCACTTCAGCATTTTATTAAAAATAATAATAATAAAGAGAGAAATGTGGTACTCACATATAAATCAAGTATAAAAATCAAATGAGTATTCATATTTGAACTGACTGTTTATAGTTCATAATGCATGAGCAAAACCGAAAGTTTCTGTGATGACTGCCCTTGTACTGTTCACCATGTAACTTATTCACTATGTAAGAATTTGTTCTCCATGTAAGAACTTGTTTGTTATGCCTCAGAAGATTGGAGACTGACGAAAATTAGGCTTGCGGTGGATTAATAATTGTGCATTGAGCATTGACTCCCCTATACATAATTTTATAGTTGTTAACAACCATTTGATCAATAAATATGAGAGATGCCCTCACAAACAAAAAAAAAAAAAAGAGAAGGTCCTGTTCATGAAATCAAAATTTTAATTACTCAAAAAAATTAAATTCAAGTTTTCTTTGCCTCTATTCTTCTTTTCCTCTTATGCACAGTATAATTTGCTTCTCTCCTTATTATATTTCTAGTATTCAAAGATGGTTTATTAACTAAAAGAATAACTGTATAATTGCCAGTTTTCTTCTTCATTATACTGTAAACCCTTTAAAGTATGACTACATCTTTAAAATTCTTTATTTACAAAAAAAAAAAAAAAGAATTGCAAGACTTGTACACTAAGAACCAGAAAACATTGTTGAAAGAAACTGAAAAAGACCTAAATAAATGGAAAGACATCCCATGTTCATGGATCAAAATACTTTTTTTTAAGACTTAATATTGTGAAGATGGCAATATTATTCAAATTAATCTGCAGATCCAAAATAATCTCTATAAAAAATCCAAGTGATTCTTTTCAGAAATGAATAAGATGATTCTGAAATTCAAGTAGAAATACAAGGAACCCAGAATAATCAAAACAATATTGGAAAAGAAGAACAAAGTTGGAGTACTCACTCTTCCCAATTCCAAAACTTATGACAAAGCTACAATATTCAGAACACTGTGGTACTGGCCTAAGGATAGACATATAGGCCAATGAAATAGAATTGAGAGTTCTGAAATAAATTCATACACTATGGCCATTCAAGTTTTGATAAGGGTGCTAACATAATTTAATGGGGAAAGAATCATCTTGTTAACAAATGGTGCTGAGACAACTGGATATCCACATGCAAAAGAATAATGTTTGACTCTTTCCTCACACTATATAAAAAAATTAACTCAAAATGGATCATAGACTGAAAAGCTAAAACCATAAACTCTTATTTACTATATGCCCTTGTATTAGGCAATGGTTTCTTAAATATTACACAAAAAGCATAAGAAACAAAGAAAAAATAGATAAATTGGACATCGTCAAAATAAAAAATTTTTGTGCTTCAAAGCACAAAAAAAGTAAACTATAAAAAAGAGAAAAAGAAACAGAATGGGAGAAAATATTTGCAAATCATATGTCTGATATGGGACTTATAACAGAATATACAAAAATTCTTACAACTCAATAGCAAAAAGACAACTCAATTTAAAATTGGGCAATGGGTCTAATAAAATTTCTCCAAAAATATACAAATGGATAATAAGCATATAAAGAGATACTTAACATCATTAGTCATTAAGTAAATGCAAACCAAAACCACAATGAGCTACTACTTCATACCCTCTAGGAGATATACTTTTAAAAAACAGACAATAACAAGTTCTAGCCAGGATGTAGAGAAACTGGAAACCTGCACATTGCTGGCAGATGTAAACTGCTACAGCTACTGTAGAAAACAGTTAGGAAGTTCCTCATAATATTAAGTATGGAGTTCCACGTGATCCAGAAATTCTACTCCTGGGTAGGTAGGTAGATAGAAATATGGATATATATCCCCAAGAGAATTGAAGACATATGTCCATACAAAAATTGTACATAAATGTTAACAGTAGTATTATTCAAAACAGCCAAGGAGTAAAAACAAAGCAAATGTCCATCAACTGATGAGTGGATGAACAAAAGGTGGTATAAAGTGGAGTATTATTTATCCATAAAAAGGAATAAAGTGCTGCTGCATCCTACAACATGAATGAACCTAAAAACATTATGCTAAGGTAAAGAAGTTGACACGAAAGCCCATGTGCTGTATGATTTCATTTATATGAAAGGTCTAGTAATTGGCAAATCCATGGAGGCAGAAACTAGATGACTGCTTGCCACGTGCTGGGGGGAAGGGCAATGAGGACTGACTGTAACAGGTCCAGGGTTATTTTTTAGGGTGATGAAAATGTTCTAAAATTGATTGTGGTGATGACTGTACAAATTTATGAATATCTAAAAATCACTGAACTGTATTCTTCTTTTTGGTGGCATAATGTGTACTTAAAAATGTTTTTTAATTGTAAAATACACATAACATAAAATTAACCATCATGAATATATTTAAGTATGTAGTTTAATGGCATTAGTATATTTATATTGTTGAGCAATGAACACCACCATCCATCTCCAGAACTTCTGCACCTTGCAAAATTGAGACTCTGTACCCATTAAAAAATAATTTCCGATTCCTCCATCCCACCAACCCATGGCAACCACCATTTTACTTTCTATCTCTAGGATTTCATCTATTTTAGGTACCTCATATAAGTGGAATCATATAGTATTTGTTTGCTTGTGACTGGCTTATCTCTCTTAGCAAAATTTCCTCAAGGTTCATTCATGTTGTAGCATGTTAGAATTTCCTTATTTTGTAGACTGAATAATATCCTGTTGTATATATATACTGCATTTTGGTTATCTATTCATCTGTCAGTCAACACTTGGGTTGCTTCCACTTCTAGGCTATTGTGAATAATGTTGCTATGAATATGAGTGTACAAATATCTGTCCTAGTCCCTGCTTTCAATGCTTTTTGTTATATACCTAGAAGTGGAATTACTGGATCTTATGTAATGCATTTTTAGTGTTTGGAGGAACTGCCATGCTGATTTCCATAGCAGCTGCACCATTTACATTGAGTTGTACTCTTTAAAAGGGTGAATTTTATAGTATATGAGTTACATCTCAATAAAACTGCTATTTAAAAAATATGAGTGGTACCAGACCCCAGGGAGCTTATTATCTAGTGGTGAGAAGAAAAGTTCACAGGTATCCTCTCTATAAGGTAAAGTGGTATGAGAAGTTCAAATTTGTTTGGTGATTCAAAGGAAAAAGATTATTTTTGGCTGGATGAATCAAGAAAGCTTCAAGATAAAGATATTTGAAGAAATAGTTGAAGAAAGAGCATATTGAATTAGGTGAGATCAGGGAAGTTGAACCACCCAGGATGGGGAGGGGAAAAGGAAAGAAGTAATATTTTAAGCAAAGGTAATAAGAACAGAAAATGTAGGAAAATTATTTGATGGCAAGATGTTGTTGTTCCTTCCCCATACCATTTCACTTTTACCCTGGGCACAAAGAAGGCGGTATTTTCCAGACCCCTTGTATCCTAGTAGGGCCTGAGACTAGTTGTGGTTAATGAAGTAGGGGAGGAGGGTGGTGTGGGATCACAAGCAGCCCCTAAAAATCTCCACAAGATCCTCATTACCACCAGAACATAGAGGATGTAGAGAACAACTCTGAGGCGTTGGAGGAGACCCCAGAGCAGGTGTGGGCAAACTATGGGCTGCAGGCCCAATCCAGCCCACTGCCTATTTGTGTACAGCCTGCAAGCTGAGAATATTTTTACATTTAAATAGTTGAAAAAAGAAAACAACAAAAGAACAATATTTTGTGACACATTAAAATTATATCAAATTCAAATTTCAGTGCCCATAAATACTGTTTTATTGGCGTGAAAACCATTAATTTGTTTCTGTATTGTCCATGGCATTGTTTTTGTTCTCAATGGCAGAGTTGGTTAGTTGCAAAAGAGACCATATGGCCCAGAAAGCCTAAAATATTTACTATCTGGCACTTTACAGAAAAAGTTTGCTGAACTGTTGTCCAGGAAAATAGCAGAGCCACTAGCTGGGAAGTAATCTGATTCTAGAATGATCTTGAAGAGCAGGGAGGAAATAAATCTTTACTGTGTTCAGCCACTGAGATTATTATGTTACAGCAGCTGGTTGTCCGTTACCTAGCTGGTTCATTGTGGATGAAACAGTTTTGTGAAAATTATTTACATATTACTCTTCTGTACTTCACACTGACTAGCTTTGGGGGTTGGTTGTGCATACAGAATGTTTGTTATCAGTCACTGGAAGTCACTGACTTAGTTTCTCTGGAATATAATTAATTTCCAATTTTTATTAAATTGATATAATAAGATATTAAGTTTTTAAAAACATTTAGTTTTCCAAATTAACCAACCATCTGCATTTCACTCAGTAACAAGAAGGCTGGATAGCTCTGACTGCTATAGCAATATGTATCCTCAACTTTAGCCTGGGTAAAGAGTAACTAGAGTGGGGCTCAAAACCCTGGCCTCCTAGCTTTCAGTCCCAAGCTTCATGTGAAATTCTGACACTACAGAAATACAATCTCACAGGGACCATGGGGACTAATAAGAAGTTATGTGAAAGCGCTTTGTAAAGTGTCACATAGTGTAGGTGAAGTCTCAGACCTGAAAAAGGAGTAGGGAAGGAAAGGCACCTGGTGAAGGTGGAGCACAGTTCTTCGGTGCTCACCTCTCAGAGCGCGTCTGAGGGCTACAAATCAACTCACGATTCAAGCCACAAAGTGGACCAGATTAATGCTCTTTAGAGGTGTCCCAGCTAAAATTTTAGATCTTCGTTAGTTCAATAAACTGACATTTTTTTATTTAATCACTGAAACAAACGCATACATGAAAGCACAATATATATTTCTTTCAAAAAGTTCTTAGCTTCTAACTTCACTTCTCACAACCTTGTGGTCTCAAAGTTCTCCCAAAGAAAGTGCTGAAACACCAAGATTCTCACTGATGGTGACTGTGTTTACATAAATACATATTGTATTTATACTGACTTTAGTTTCCTAATTTTTCCTCACTAAACACATACAGATATGGGCGAGGAGTCTTGCTCGCCTACCAAATTATTGTCTTTAACTGCCATGGAATTAAATCTGATCAAGAACCTCCTCTACTGAGAGGAGTAAATAAAGGATAAGAGATGCTTTAACTAGTGGTTCTGCAGTTTGGCTCGGCGGTAGTCTCTCCTCCTGCCGACCCGGAGAGGCCAGGCTGGCGTGAAGAACGTGAACCTGTGGAGACGCCGACCTGATCGAGAGGTGTGCGTGGAGGCCCACGCAGTGCACCCTGGGATCGTCGGAGCTGCGGTTCCGCCAGGGACACAGTGAAAGACAGTGAATCATGGAGCCGAGGACATCAGCGAGCGGCCGGTGTGGTGACTCCGAAAATGAAAGTTGGATAGGGAAGAAGAAAAAGACAAGGGGAGCTGATCAAGTCATGGATATCATTGGAATAACTAGCTATGAGATGTGGAAAGAAGGCACAAGGTGGTGATGAATAGGTGAGATTTCAAATTCTAAAGGTGGGAGAAATGTCCAGGGTGAAGATAAGACCTATGGTGGAGCTGTAAGTGTGGGTCAAGGAAGTGAAGTGAGGTGAATGTCACTGAATCTGAGGAGACAGGGGAACTTGGAAGCAGTGGGGCTGGATGAGTTGTCCACATGGACGAGATGACACTCAGGATGACAGCAGGATGTGGGCAAAGCGGATAACTCTGAGCCAGGCACCAGAATTTTCAACAAGTAAAGGGGAGTGATTTTCAACAGTGATGAGGGGGGAATAGAGCCATAGGACTGGATGGCAGAACCACAAAGGAGAGTGTCCTGAAAGGAATAATGGTCTGAGAGGGGAACTGGGAAGTGCTACACTGAGTCCATGGAGTGTGGGGGAGGCGGTAGCATTCTCTTACAAGGGCTGCCGGTGAAGCACATGCCTAGGGTAAGGCAGGTCTCAGGCAGGGGAGAGAGGAGGGCGCCATCAGTGATGTGGATGAGGCTGCTGGAGCACTCCAGAGGGCACAGGGCGCAGCGGCAGCTGCAGCCCGGAGAGGAAATGCAGAGCGGTGTGGAGATAAACAGGAAGAAGGTGACAGGACCAAACTCTCTCGCTTTATTCCTATCCATGTTGTCTTCTACATATTTTAAACGCTTTTTCAAATATTTTTCAGAACAATGTGGGGGTATACTTTTAAAAAAAGAACTTCAGATTTTAAACACTCCATGCCGACATGAACTTGAAGTCTTTGAACAAGACTCACAACAAAGAAATAGGGAAACTCTCAAACAGTGGTTGATAAATACAGTGCTGATAAACTTAATTTTTGCTATATTTTGCATTACTTATTCTTGGCTTGAAGGAATATAGGGAAGAAGAAACAGGTGAAGCGCACAACTAGAAACAAGTATCAGTGTTGCTTAAAGATTACAAAGAAAGGAAAACTCATAATTCTGCATCACACCATTTGTTTACCTCCTTAAAAAAATTACAAGTGAACAGAGTCTGTGCTGGAAGGAGCATAGTGTGTTTTTACGACAAACATACTCTGTTATAGCAAGCCTTGACTGAGATAACAGGCCAAGTTGTGGAGTGGGCTCTTTCCCTCCAAGGTAGCTTGGTGAATTGGGGTTCACCAATACAGAGGGCTGAGTAAGGCTCAAGAAAGTTGATGCTTTTAGTAAACTACAGACCTCCTTCCCAGAAGAAGGTACATAAGCTGACACCTAACATTTTGCTTACCATTCAGGGGGTTTAAAATCCAGCAAAGACCATTCCTGGGCCAAGACTAAGAGCAAGTGAACCCTAGGAAAGTGGCCCAAGGAAGCCTATCAGAGAGCTGGCCTCTGAGGAAGGAAGACATTTTGTTTGGGAAAATTCCAGGAGGGAAAAGTAGGCAAGTCACTGTTCCAGGATTCAGATGGATTTGAGGATAGTAGTTTTGAACCAGGGGAAGTGAATGGAATCAGGGACCAGGAAGACAGAGGCTTCATGCCAAATATCTAACTACAAGAGTGACAGGCCACACCTTGAAGTGTGGTACAAGTAATAATCATTCTTGGGAAATCCAGAGGTGAGAGACTCATGCAGGGAAGAGGTAGGGGTGCATGAAAAAATGCTCAGAATCTTCAGTCAGACAGATCTAGCATCAGACCCTCAGTCCACTTGTGTTTAGCTCATTGTTGAGGAGATTAGTGTCTCTAGGCCGCACATGTAAAATGAAGATAGTTCACGGGCTCAGGTGAAAATTGCGTTAGCTAACACAATGTGTTTAGCACAGAGCCTGGCACCTGGTGGCCCTAAGCAAATGGTAGCAATTTCTACATGCAGATTGAGAGCATGACTTTTAACTACCCTATGTTCTTACCAAGAACGCCAGCTGAGGAGATGGGTTGTGCAGATGCTGTTTTCCAGGATGCTCCAGAGGGACCTGACCACTTAGTTGCCTTCCTCTCAGCCAAGAAGGCATATTGCAGGGCTCTAGCCTGCTCTGATTTCTGAACGTACATGGACAGCTCCTCCTCCTTCTTGATGCCCACCTCATAGGGATACTTCACAGCAGCCTGGACGGCATGGACACAAGTCTCCTGAGAAAGAAGCCCAGGGTACTGCTTCCGTATCTTCAAAAGGGCTTCACTGAAAATGCTTTCCATGTTGGGCAAGCTCTGAATTGGCCTGTTGCAGAGTCTACGGGATTCTAGAGATTGGTCTGAAAGAAATACGAAAGAAAATCAGATCTTTGGAAATGTTACTTAGGCAAAGGGAATATGAGTATATAATAAAAACAGTAATAACCGGTTCAAATTCAATACTACTTATCAAGATATTTAATGTAACACTAAAACCAAATCTCCAATATCTTTGCATCCGAGTCCCATAAAATAGGATTTAATAGATTCAAAGCAATTTCAAGTTACCTATTTCAAGGCCAAGACAACTTAATAATAGATTAAGTGTTAATCTGTCAGTGAGTTTAAGGAAAATAGTTCTGAGTTAATATTTTAGAGTCAAAATAATGTTAATTCCTTTCCTAATAGTAACAAAAACTTTAAAATGCCTAGAAAAGATCACTGGTTGCCTAGGGCTGGGGATGGGAGTGGGTGGGGTAAGCTGCAAAAAGGCATGCAGAAACTTTTGGGGACAGTGGACTGTCTAGGAACTGATTTATGGGGATAGTTGCACCACTCTACCAGGTGAATTGTGATTCATTAAAGCTGTTAAGAAATACCTAGAAATGAATTTATCAAGAAAGATACAAGAGCTTTAAGAAGATAATTATAACATTTTACTGAAGAACATAAAATAAGACCTTAACAAAGAAAGAGGCCTCATGTTCCTGGATATAAATATGTAACAGCACAAAAATATAGATGTTTTCCATATATATTATGGAATTTCTAACTGAATTTTTAATCAGAACCCTTATGGTTCTAAATTTTTTTAAATAACAGAATGATTCTAAAGTTTGCATAAAATAATAAATGTATTACAGATTGCATTACCAGAACTGTTTTTCTAAAAAGTCACCAGCCCCAGTGGCCTAATGGATAAGGTACTGGCTTCCTAAAAAGTGCCACTATCTCTTTAAGAAAATACCATGATATCAAATATGCACACCTTAGTTAATTAGAAAACCTACCAGAGCTTGTAAAACAATTCACTATAAAAAGACATGTGAATCTGAGCCTGTGTGGCACTGGTGTGTTACTTGTGTCCACAACAGAGTAAGGTTTGGATGTAGTCGTGTGCATGTGGAAATACATCTTGTGAGGCATTCTATAATATCCTATTACATTATAGGGCAGCTGCAGCTCCTGGCAAATTTTGCCCCGGGGTCAGAAATTGGGAAGGAAAGAGAAGAGAAAGAAGGAAAAGAAAAAAGAGAAGTCTGCTTAATGTTGTAGAGTAATTACTGCTGATCAGCATTATCCTGTTACGCTGGGGATACTCAGAATGTCTGACTGCAGATGGGCATTCTGGGAGCCATGCTTGGCTATTTTATAAACCTTGGAGACAAGGATATTCCCTTAAAGCTTGATTCTGGTAGAACTGAAAAGGATGGATTTTTAAATTAATGCTTTCCCATATGATGTTAAGAACAAGGTTCAGAAAAGGAGGGCTACACGGTGATTAGCATATGGTCCTTGTTTGCTCTGCTATTGTTGGAAAAACATGAGCTCTATCCAAAAGGCTAACCAACACTCAGTTATTCAGTGAGCCCAATCCTCAATCTTTCCAGGCTTCTTTCCAGTGGCCCAAAAGGAGAGCAAGAGTGGGCAGTGAGAAGAGGAGGAGAGAGGACAAGGGTGTGGGGGGCCAAGTGAATGAGGAAAGAGGGCTGAGCTGTCAGGGTTATGGCATAAACAGCTGGCTGGTGTGTCTATGCCAGGGACAGAGCATAACAAGTTTGGGGTATCAGAGCTGGATTTCTGAAGAAAGAGAAGTCTGTTTAATGTTGTACAGTAATTACTGCTGATCAGTATAATCCTGTTATGCTGGGGATACTCAGAACATCTGACTGCAGATGGGCATTCTGGGAGCCATGCAGGGCACCTGTCCAGACCAGCCCAGGTCCAAGCTCAGCACATCCACTGGAGAGTTTTGGATTGGGGCACAGTTGTAGATGGTTTTCCCCTGCTCAATTTCTCTCCCTTTCTTGCTGTAGCTGTAACTGAAGGACGTTATTATCTAACAACTTTGTTTTATTACTACAAAGCATATTCAGAATTTCCCCTTTGGGTCTATAGGCAGGGTGTTTTCAAAGTATGTTTCTTATACCCTTGGTGGTTTTAGAGTCTTAGTAGTTTAAGTTCACTCAGCTGTGCCTACATAATTAGAGAGGCAAAGTGTGGGCAGGTCAGCACCAGCATTTGCTGCCCAGGAAAACAGGGCGGTGATGGACTAATTACTGATTCAAATATACTCATAATGGAATTCTTTCCTTGACCCATTCCCATTTTTTTTTTCTTAATTCTTGGAGGTATTCTAAGGTAGAAGAATACTCAAGTTTTGATTTTAAAAAAAAAGTGAATCATGCTCCTAAAGGAAGAAAAAAAGGTGATTATTTTCCCTCTCTCCTTTCTAGTAAACTGACAGAAAGAGATTGTCTCTGCCCAGGGTAAAGAGAGACAGAACATGCAATTTACAGAAATGGTTTCCTGTAAAGGACTGTCTTTTCTCTAATTCTGATAACCAGCAAGCTGTGTCTGTCATAATAGCTGTGGAAAGGGCAGATAGAATAACTGTACTTTTCCTGGCTTCTAAGAGGTCACCCACAGAACCTCGATTTAGAAATATGCGCAGGCCTCCTGTGTAAAGCAGGGTCACTGTTCTTGTGAAACATGTTTACATAAATGTTCACAGAGAGTAAAAATAAATTAGGAAGAGCAAAAGACAAAACAAAGGAGAAAGACAGATGAAACCACTAAAAAAAATTTTAAAGGCACAAAATCAAAATGAACAAGTAGATCAAGGTCTTAAGGCAGAATCAGAATTGCTAAAAACGGCTAACACAGCCCAGGGCAAATCACAGTAATGGAACGAGGATTCATGACAGGGACAAAAACAGAGCTTTTGGTTCCTGAACTGAGGCTCTCAGTTGGATGTAGCCGATGCCCATCTTTGAATAACAGCATACACTTTCAGCTTCATGCCAGAAACATGCACGTGGGAACAAGGAGTTCTTACTCAGTTTGGGAACAAGAAGGCTGCTGGCCAAATGCAAGTACAAATGAATAGCATTTTACAGGACGCCCCCCCACCCCCCAGTTTAGCCAAAGCAATCTGGTTTGTAATTCTGAATTGCTCTGCTAAATCCATTGCACTGCAGTAGTCTGAGAGGCTTCGTATAGCAAGAGCATTAAGATGCATGCAGCTAATTAACTTTCATAGTCAACACTCCAAGATGCATGGTAGGTTTGTAGAGAAATTTGCAGCTACTTCCCAAATCACATTTTTAGATACATGTTAACTTCCTTTAATCCTCTCCTACCCATAACAGATTGCAATACTGACCATTGGAAATTCTCTTCCTTCTCTCCTTTCCTATTGGATGTGGAAGCTTAAATAAGTGTTCTTAATCCTTTCCTTTTGTTATTTTTGGTAAGTCAGTTTTTCAGAGGGGGAATATAGGAATGAGGGTAGAAATGGGCTGAAGAAATGGAATAATTTTTTAAATGGGAAAAGAAAATGAATAAATTTTACATGTATTTTAAAAATTGAGATACAATTCACATACCTTAGAAGCCACCATTTTAAAGTTTACAATTCAGTGGTTTTTAGTATATTCACAAGGTATGCAACCATACGTGTATGTTTTTTAACCATGCCTTTCATAACTGATTTACTAGTATCTTTAAGACTGCAGGTAGTGTTTGCATGTCAGGAGTAAAAAGTCAAAACTAGGAAAAGTTATCACCATCCTCAGCCATGTTCTTCATTCATCAGTGGTTTTCAAAGTGTGGTCCCCAGAACACAGCACCAACATCACCCAGGAACTTGTTAGAGATGCAAATTCTTGGGCTGCACCCCAGACATACTGAATCAGAAAGTAATGAATGGGGTCCTACAATCTGTTTTAACAGACCCTCCAAGTAATTATGGTGCACAGTAAAGTTTGAGAACCATCGCTCTAGATCAAGATCTGTCTCATGTAACTATAGATTTGTAAATGCACATACATTTAGTATTAACATATTTCAATAACACAGAAAGTATACATCTATTTTATAAATGTCTATTATAAAATGTGTCTATTATTAAAAAGTACTATAAAATATAAATTATAAAATAAACAATTTTCTGTCCTTCAAAACAGTACATCAATTTTGTTCTGCCAAATAACTACATACTAACAGTGATACTTAAAAGCAGACCAAGGAAAAAGAAAACAAAAGAAGGGAACAGGGAAACTAAAAGAAAGGAAAAGCACAAGACCTCAAATGAAAATAAAAGCCAAACAAATAAGCCTTGCTAAACTATGCATTTTGTGAGATAATAAATGGCAAATGCAGATAAGACTCTTAGAGGTAGTCCTTTGTTGATTTGCCCTGTCTCTCTACCTTGTACTTCTAGCATTTATCTATTACAAAGCAGCACCAAGAAATCATAGGATTCCAAACAGTGGAACTCCTTAGAAAAACAAAACAGAACAGTAGAACTCCTAGAGTTTTCCTTGGGATTCTAAGCCCTAAACCACAAAAGAGACTCAGTGGAGCTGCCCACATTGTAACAATGACAAAAAACTGGAGCCTGTGGAGTCTCAGAACAAGGTTCAAAACCAACTAATTTTATTGAACCTTTTCCTTTTATTGCTAGAGTCCAAAAAGCTGATTTGTTAATGTCCATCTAGCTATGGTTGGGACTACAATCCAGGTCAGACTTCTTATTCTGAGTATACTTCTTTACCAGACTGCACCCCTTCCACACTGGCCAGGCATCCCATTTTCCTCTGGTAAATTTATGACTCAGATATGGGGAAAAGATAAACATAAAAAAAAAAATCCAGTCTTCATTACCTACAACCCAAATACAACCACTGTTAAAAGTTTGCTTGTTTTTTTCCTTATGTAAACATGCATGTGACCACACACACACACGCATGTATTTGTGTGGTCTCCTATCTGGCTGTTTCCTACTTAATATTACATGTAAGCATTTTTCCAAGTTCTGTAACCTTCTTAAAAACTGAAAGTTTTAATGGCTGAATGGGGCTGCTTCACTGAGATCTATCATCTTTAATGTAACTAATCCCCTAAAATGAGATATTTGGGTTGTTTCCAATATTTTACAATTATAAATAAAGTTTTAGTGGGTATCACTATACACAAATCTTTGGTATTTCTGTTATTATTTCTCTGTGATAATTTTCTAAGAATAGAAATGCTAAGTCAAAAGATATGAATAAGCCTCAGTGCATGATTGCCCAATGGCCCTCTAACTGAGACGTACTACTAGTAGTATAATAAGAGCTTATTTAAACTCAATTTCACCATATTATTCTTCCATCTTTTCCAGTTTGCTTGGCAAAAATTAGTACCTTTCAGATTACTAATTGTTCTTCATTAATCATCAAGTTTCAAAAGCATTTAAGAATTTAGCATACACTTACTATATGACCCAAAAATACCACTTTTAGGTATTTACCAAGAGAAATCTAAATGTCCATCAACTCACAAATGGATAAACAAATTGTGGTATATCCATACTACAGAACACTATTCAGTAATAAAAAAGAATGAAATAGTAATACATGAAACAACATGGAAGAATCTTGAAAAAATTATGCTAAGTGAAAAAAACAGACACAAAAGACTACATACAATCTGTGTGATTCCATCTATACGAAATTCTGGAAAAACAAAACTATAATAACAGAAAGTAGGTCAGTGATTGTCTGCAGCCAACAAGCAAGAGAGGAAATCTATTGGAAAGAGGCATAAAAATACTTCTTAGGGTGCTAGAACTATGTCTTGAATGTGACAGTAGTTATATAACTGTAAACAAACACAGAAATTCATCACACACTGCATTTACAATGGGTGAATTTTCTTGGGTGCAAATCACATCTCAATAAAGCTGGAAAAAATTAAAACAAAAGTAAAGATCAATTGGGACATTTTTGGGGAAAATCAACTTACCTTGCACATTTCCTTTTAATTTTTGGCTATAGTGATGCATACTCTGTAGCTATAATTATAGAATGTATGTAAATTTATGTTTTAGACAAAATTTTTATATACAAATTTTACATATTTCTACAGTCTTCATGATTATAATCTAAAATATCTGTACATAATTGTCCAAAGCCCAGAACCCTACCGTTAACAGATGCATTACCAAGTTTTAAAGTAGATGATTCCTCCTCAATATTAGGATGCCACCAAGTGGACAAACTGTATAATGTTACTGAGCTTGATAGACCATTTTATAAATAAAAAATAATAATGATTTAATGTTCACAAATTTAATTTAAAACTCACCTAAAAGATAAAATAAAATTTAAAAATTAAGACAGACCATTTTATAATGTACTAGAAAATGATCCTCATCTATCACTTTTAATAACTTAACTGTCAAATCTGATAGAGAAATCTCTTAAGGATAAGAACTTCCTGTTGAAACCAAGTTCTTTATAAACTAAAACCACAGGTGTAAATGATAGACAAGGGTCTCTGTTAAGCCCCAAATCCAAAAATCATTTAGGGACTTCCAAATGCAAATAGCCTTTGTTGTTGGCTAACCAAGTGAGCCCTAACAAAACAATAAGCCCTTCCGTGAGGCACAGTGAAACTGGTTATGAAAACATGTGAAGGTTGTCAGGAAAGCAAAGATGGCAGAAACTCATTCCCATTTGGGCAAAGACTTGCTGATTCTCTTTAAGCGTCATCAGGATTTTCTCCCAACAGCCCCTGGCCTCTCCAGTTCAAGCTTTCACTATTGCAATTGAAACAGTAACTGGCTACAGCCACAAAAAGAAAGATGATTTCTGGGAAGTGTTTGCTCCCTGCTATGGTATGACTTTTGCAAAAGAGTGCCTTTGAACGACACCAAGCAACACCAAGCCATTACCTACCACCATGGGAGATGAACACTGTGGTCTACCTGTAACCCAACACTTCTCCCAATTATTTTTTGACACTCTTGAACCCTCTCCATCTTGCTCCCAATCTCCACAAGTTGAAAAATGCAGGTAAAAAGAGGAAAGTACTCCAATGAACTCATAAAAGAATGTCACAAATCCATAAAGCAAGAAACCAGTGAGAGAGATAGAACATAACTCGCTGAGACAGAACTTTGGTTTTATTGTGGTAAATTATAGAGCTTGGTTTCTATTTGCTGAAATGTTTGTTTCCTTGTTTGTTTTTAATTATATTTCTCAATAGAAAATACATTCATTTAATAAAAAGTCAAGATACAGAAGAGTAAACAATGACAAGTCTCCTTCCCAGTACTTCTCTGGCTGACCAGCCCCATTTCCAGAGGCAGCCATTAACCATTTCTTGCAAATCTTAACAAAAATATCTTATATATAGACAAACAGTTACATATATACATTCGCCCAAATAGATATTCCCTATGGCAAACTATTCACACAATGCTTTTTTCACTTAATAATACAATATATCATGGCATTCACACCTATCAGGAGAGTTTCTCATTCATCTTAAAGTTGCATCATATTCTTGCATGGAGGTACCAGAAGACGTTCAAGGAGTTCCTCATTAAAGTGGACATTTAGCTTGTTCTCAGTCTCATGCTATTTTTATTATCTGCTTACCTGAAACTCTCTGGGCTAATTTGATTGCTTCTTCAACCAGGTTTGAGTTCACAATTTCATCTAGAATACCCAGCTTGAGTGCTTCATCTGCCAAAACATATCTTCCTAAAACAAAACAAAATAGACCACTCAAAGAAAACTGTGAGACTGAAGCAAAAACATCACTCTTTCTAGTGGGAAAGATTATCTATCCTGGATATTAACATCTGTTATTAAATAAGCTACACACTGAGTGTCATGGCAGAAAGACCATTGCTGAGATCATTGCCGAAAACCTAGACTCCAGCTCCAGTTCTACCTTTTACTGTTTATATAATAATGAAGAACTGTACCAGGACCACAATTTCCTCATTGTTAAATGGGAATAACTATGTTTACCTTAGCAATTCTGAGTATTAAATGATAATGATATGTTTTCTTTATATTCTATGAATCTTTATATAAATGTAAGAGATGACTGGCTTTTTGATAATGACAGAGGTGGTAATAGCAGAGCAGTACATACTATCTATCTTATGCCAACATACACCAGGGGCTGTCAGTGGTTACAAAAAATTAAAATAAAGAAGGCAGCCCCCAAACACAAATATAGATGGGTTGACAGGGGAAAAATTAAGCTGACCTTGTGTGAGTTATAACCAAACTACACAGGACCAAACGGGAGGACTGCTGCCTTTTGGCTACCCAGCACCTCAACCCCTCCCGTAGTTTGTGGAATCACTGTCCTCTAAGCCCTGGAGCCCTGCCTCCTACTACAGAAGCTAGAAAAGAAGCAGGGGCGATCAAACTCTTGTTCCTTGAGACCTACGGCAACCGGGTGTGGCCCAGGAGCCCAGGCTTGGCAAACGGGAGTAACGTTAAGCAGCAGTAACATTTAAATCGCGTTTAACAGGTGGCGACATCTAGTGTACGGCCGTAGTAGTGGCGCCAGGAGTACCTGGGGTCCAGTGTGGGTGCTGGCAGCTTCCAGGGAATTACCGAAATTTGATGAGCATCACTCTAAGACCAGGTGAAAATACGTAACTTAGCTGCATATTTTGAAGTAGGAGGTTAAGGGATAGAAGCATCCCTCAGCACAGGGTCCAAAGGAAGTAGACAGTAACACATTATTTGCTTTCTTGCCAGGACCATCTTGCCTTCCAAAAAGCAACCATCAAATCAGTCTTGGTGGCAACAATTCCACACTTTCACTACTCTTACAGTGTTGGTGGATGTCATCTGAGACCTCTCTTCCTGGTTCTTACTAGTGCTTCAGAGAGTTCGGGCAGGTTTTCTTGATCAGATAGCCAGTTCAATGATTTTTGACATGGGTCACTCTGTAAGTGCAATATTTGGGAGGTTTTCTGTAAGTGCCTTTGAACACAGGCTTCCAGATCTCTTTCCAGGGGTGAGAAGGGTAGTGGGGAATGGGTGAGTGGTTTCAGGGGTCAGGTCTCCTGTATAGAAAATCACTCAGGTGAGGGGTGAATGAATCAGGCTCGCCAGGTTAAGGGGACCAAATGGACACAACATAGAAGATGGAAACCTGAGTGCTAAAAGGATCTTTGGGGCAACTGAGCAGGAGACATGAGCTACCCACAGGATGGACTGAAAATTCCTTCAGTTGAAGTCATTTCTTTTGGCCTGGATTTCACAAAGCAGAGACCTCTATTACTGTTCCTACAGAGTCAATGAGATTCCAGGTACTTTTATTCTGTTTCAAGGACCTACAGGCTCTGTATATCCAAACCAATCCTCAAGCTGAGTTTTAAACTTGTTTTTTCCTGTGCCACCCTCAGTGTAGACACCCATTGTCCAATTGGGTTCTCCTAAGAGGTCTGCCTCACGCTCCTACATGGAGACGCCAGGGCAACTGAAGCTGAGACTTCTCTTCTCCAAGTGAGATAAATCTTAATTTTTTCCAATTTTCATCACAGCTTCTTTTCCAATCTTTAGAAAAAGTTTTCTGCGTGGAACCTTTCTCAGATGTCATTTGAAAGTCCCCCTTAAAACTGTATGGACTACTGAAAAAGGTGTATGATTCTAATGTTAGCTTTTTAAAATTCACTGTGACCTTTTCTATGCAAATCAAAATCCATCATATCCTTCTCTGTTTTTACCTCTTTTCTTCATCATGTTAAAAATAGTGATATTTCTATAAGCAGCAGTGCTTTGGAAAAGGCCAATCCTAGTTCACTTCATTTCTTTCTGTCAAAAAGTCAGATTTCTTCCTGATTTCCCCAAGATAATCTTGTCTTTCAGACTTAATGCTGAAAATAGGGACCAAAATATTCCTTCAGATTCCCCCACATGCTTTAATTTTTGTAGACCTTAGAATTTACAGACTAATTTCACATTGTTATGATTTCCCCCCATATTTTATGCTTGCTTCCTTTCTATCTTTTGTAGAATGAACTCTCTGATGTGCTTTGAATTTATGTAGTATGTTGAATTGTAAATATCCTTTTATGAATCCTATATTAGCTACTTAAAATAGTTCACATTCTTTATAGTGTATTTAGTATACCACTGTAAATTAAAACAATTTCTAATTTCATTTTTTGAAGACAAGAAATTTAATACACTTTTAGTTTTTCTAACTACCCTTTCATATGCTATAGGATTTGTATAACAAACCCTCTCCCCATTTAAAAGGGAAAAAAAGCCATTTTTAATACACACAGACTCACTGTTTTCTAATTTGGATCAGGTATGCATAGTTTGCATAATGGTTTCTGTGTCAAAAAACACAGATTTCAATTAGCAATTCTCTAACATTTTAATTGTAGGACCCCCTTTGCACTCATAAAAATTGTGGAGGACTCCAAAAAGCTTTTGTTTATGTGCATTATTTCTACCAGTATTTGCTGTCTTAGAAACTACAACTTAGAACTTTAAAAATGTTTCTTTATTAAACCATTTTAAAATAATAAGAATAAACCTATTATGTCAACATAAATTTTTATGCAAGATGACTGTATTTTCAAGCTTCAAAAAATTTAGTGAGAAGTGTGTCATTTTCATAGTTTTGAAAATTTCTTTCATGTCTGGCTTAATAGAAGACAGCTGGATTCTTATATCTGCTTTTGCATTCAATCTGTTCAAGTATCACATAGCATACAATAACCTCTGGAAAATTCCACCATACACTTGTGAGAAAATGAGAGTGGAAGAGGCAATTGTCCTATTATGTCCCATAATTGCCCTATTATGAAAACAGTTCTGATTTCATGGCAGCCCCACCCTGCCCTGCCCCAACATACACACACACACACTCACACACAACGGTCTTAGGCATACCCAGAAGTCCCTGGACCACACTAAGAACTCCTGATTTAGATGATCATTTTAAAGACTGTATAGAAGCCTAGAATATGAATGTTCCATACATTTAGCATTTATTTGTGGCTGAGGTTATTTGGGTTATTTTGAAACAAATTTTGTTATATATATTTTTATTCTTTGGAAGCTTCCAGGTTTCTATTTCCTGGAAGTTTAAAATCTACTATAATACATCAGGGCATTGATATCTCATCAGTTTTTCCAGGAAAATAGTGTGCTTGCTAAAATACAATCTGATTCTATTTCACATCTCAAGAGTCTCTTCAATTTTTTCCTTTGGTTACTGTTTCTCACCTTTTTGCTTCTTGCTTTGGAGCTCTTAACATAACAGAGACTTTTATTATATAACTTCCATGTGTGCTGCCTTCATTTATATATATATACCTATCTTTTTGCTAAATTCTTCTGAATTCTATAAATGTGTCTCTATACTCCATGTTGCTGATTTAACTGTGTTCTATCACATTTTTTTATTAAGGTATCATTGATATACAATCTTATAAAGGTTTCACATGAGCAACATTGTGGTTTCAATATTCACCCATATTATCAAGTCCCCCCACACAAACCCCATTGCAGTCACTGTTCATCAGCATATAGAGTTATTACTTGTCTTCTCTGTGCTATACTGCCTTCCTCGTGACCCCCCTACATAATGTGTGCTAATCATAATACCCCTCAATCCCCTTCTCCCTCTGTCCTCACCCACCCTCCCCTCCCCTCCCCTTTGGTAATCCCTAGTCCCTTGGGTTCTGTGAGTCTGCTGCTGTTTTGTTCCTTCAGTTTTGCTTTGTTATTATACTCCACAGATGAGGGAAATCATTTGGCACTTGTCTTTCTCCGCCTGGCTTATTTCATTGAGCATAATACCCTCTAGCTCCATCCATATCACTTCTTCTTTTTATTGCTTCAAAAAGAAATTATTTTGGTGAATGTTTTGATTTTAAACAGGGTGTTCTTATTTAATAAATAAATATTTTCTTTGCTAATTAAGAATATTGTGTATTTTCCAAAATTTTTGTTTTCTTTAACCTATTTCAACAGACTCATATTTACATTTAATTTTTCTGATGGTACAGACTATTTTCACAGATCTGGGGTTTACTGTTAAGTTTTTTTGTTTGTCTGGAATGACATTTGGTAATTTTTATTATTGCTGCCTGGTAGCCTTGGGTACTAGAACTCACCCTCCACATCTTGTTCATATATAGAGAAAACCCACCTGGACCTAAATCTGAAAGGCAAGCAGGATAAAGATGCCACTCCCAAACTCTCCCCCGGTTCTTTGGGTGGGAAGAGGCATCTCATCAAAGCCTAGAGCCTGAGAACATTCTTGTCCTGGGAATGATCATAAAGGAACTCATGGGACTGAGGCAAAGCTCTATGAGAACACAACAGAAGCTTTCTATGCTGTTCAGTGAACAAGGAGGACAGCACCTAGAAAGTAAGAGCAGGGCACTGTAGTTCTTGTCAGTTGATTGGACAGAGAACCTCAGGGAATGGACTGCCATGTGCTCAAGCATCTCTTTGTGGTTACTGTTAAGGATTCAGTTGTTTTCAGGTGGCATTTTAAGGGAATTGTGGAGAAGCAGTGATTGCTGTAATTGCTCCACTTTCTAGAATTACCTCTTTTATAGTTTTCAGAAGATCAAAAAGGTTAGCTATTTACTTATTAATTTAACCTAAATCTTTTTACTTATTAATTTCCTATGGGGACTGTACCTACAAAGCTGGTGTTTTTCCCTCATTAACATCAGTAGGGAAACTTTAGCTTTCAATAACAACTCGGGGTTTTTTTTAGCATCCTTTCTTAGAAAAAATAATTTTCCAAATTAAAAATCAAGAGTCTTATTATCATCATTATTAATAGCTACTCTATTAGTTTCCTACACAAATTACAAGAAACATAACAACTTAAAACAACACACATTTATTATCTTAAGTTTAGGATGTCAGGAGTCTAAAATAGGTCAATAGAACTATGTTCCTTCTGGAGGCTCTAAGAATCTGTTTCTTTATCTTTTCCAGCCTTGAAAAGGTGCCTATATTTCTTGGCTTGTGGCCTCTTTCTCCATCTTTAAAGCCAGGTGTGCAGCTTTTCTTCTCTGGAACCCCCTGCCTCCCTCTTTTAAGGCTCCTTGTGATAAAGTAGGCCCATATGGAAAATCCAGAATAATCTCCCATTTTAAGATCCCTAATCATATCTGCAAAGTCCCTTTTGAATGTAAGGTGATATATTGACAGGTTCTGGGGATTAGGATGTGGATATCTCTGGGGGAACATTATTCTGTCTACTACAGTTACCATTTATAAAATGTCTTCTATGTGACAGGTACTATGCCAGAAGCATATCATGTAATTCTGTTATTCTTTAAAACAACTATGTGGTTGTTTCACTGATGACAAAATGAAGGCTGTGAAGAGTTCAAAAGATCTCTCTCCTAAACTCTAAACTGGTCGGTCTGTTTATTGACATCTCTACTTGAATGTCTAATAGGTCTCTCAGACTTAACCTGTCCAAAGCTGAACCCTTGTGATTCCTCCCTACAACCTGCTCTACCAACAGAAATCGTCATTTTGATAAAGGTGCCATCCTTCCAGCTGCTCAGGCCATCAGAATAATTCTTTACTCCCCACTCTCTCTCACATCTCAAATTTGATCTGTCACAAAATCCTCTTGGCTGTACCTTCAAAGTATACCCAGAATTTGACCATGTCTCACCACTTACATTGCTGCTGGTCAGGCCCAAGTTCCCATCATTCCTCCCTTGGATGATCACAGCAGCCTTCTAATCAGTCTTCCTCTTTCTGCCCTTACCTCCAATTAACATAATTTCAACAGCCAGTGATCTTTTAAAAAGCATAAATGAGAACATGTTACTCCTCTGCTTAAAACACTCCAATGCCTTTCTACCTTGTTCAGAAGAAAAGCTGAAGTTCTTTCTATAATCTTCAAGGCCATACATGCTGTGACTTCATCCCCTCCTACTCTCCCTTACTCATTTCACTCCAGAACATGGACTTCCTTGCTTTTCCTTGAGCCTTCCAAGTGTGCCCCCGACTCAGGGCTGTGCATTTGCTACTTTCTCTGTGTGGAGTATCTTCCTTGAGATGCTCTCTTAATAAGCTTCCTTACCTCCTTCTAGTCTTTACTAAGATGTCATTTTGTAGGAAAGCCTTTTCTAGCTCCCTTCCTAAAATATTACCCCCATCTCTAACATTTTATATTCCCCCTTTCTGCTTTATGTTTTTCTTCTTAGTACCTATCTCCATTTAACCTATTCTGTATATTTATTATATAATAATAGGCACATGCATGAGTATACAGTTGTGGTAGCTAGTCTCCAAAGTGATCCCCAAGGAGTTTATCCTCTTGGTGCTGAAGCACCCTCTCAAGTTGAACAGGGAAGGCCTCTTTAATCAATAGGATAATTCAGAAAAGATGCTGTGTGACTCCAAAACTAGGTCATAAAAGACACTGCACCTTATGCCTTGCTCTCTCTTGTGCCACTCACTCCAGAAGACGGCCTCCATGTTGGAAAGACAGTCAGACAGCTCTAGGGAGAGGTCCACATGCAGAGGAAATGAAGCCTCCTGTACAGTGTGCACCAAACTAGCCATCCATGTGAGGGAACCATCCTGGAAGTAGACCTTCCAGCCCCACTCAAGTTTTCAGATTACTACAGCCCCTGTCAATATCTTGACTACAACCTCAACCTCATGAGAAACCCTGAGCTAGAACTCAACTAAGCTGCTTCCAAATTCCTGGCACACAGAAATTAAAGAAGAAAAAACAATGGAAATCAAACCATGGCTTACAATGAATGTAAGAAGCATCCTGATTTTAGAGATGTGGAAAAACCTGTGCATTTTTGAATTGATGAAATATGACAATGATGGTTATTGTCATTGTGGTTTTCTCCACATAATCTCCATGAAGGCAAGATTTTTTTTATTTGGTTCGCTGAAGACCCAGTGTTTAGGACAGGGACCAGCACCTAAGAGGCTGAATAGCTGTTGGATGCATGAATAAAAATTAACTTGCACAAGGCATGTTGTTTAAATGTGGTAAAGCTGGGATTCAAACTCAGGTCTTTGATTCTAAAGCTTATGCTCTTTTTCATGTCTATTCTTCAGGATATAGTTTATTATCTTATTTTTACTCAATCCTCTTCTTTTACTAGGAAGACAGGTACAGGAATAGTAACATATAGCTAACACTAATGGAGTTATCACCATGTCTAAGATTGTTCTAAGCACATTGTATATATTAATTTATCTAATCTTCACCACACAACCAGATGGTAGGTACTATTGTTATCCACATTTATGAGGAAACTAAGGCACATAAAGGTAAAGTGATTGACCCAAGGTCTCATAACTAGTTATAGCTGTCTTGAGTAAAAGTTGTATGTTCTTTCCTCCAACCTTACCTCAATTTTCTGAAAGAAAGACCTGAAATATTTCTTTATATGCCTTATGGTATTTGGCAAATCTAAGGACTCTAAATATTTTCTAGTTTTGCATTATTTGGTCCCTATTGAAAGAGAACAACTTCTATTTGCAGTTAATATCTTGGGAAATTAAAAATGCTGTCATTTCCATACTACTACTTAAAAACTTTCCTTGAAAATTCTGGTTTTAATTCTTACTTAATTCAAATTTCTAAATTGGATCTGAATATAATACACCCTATGTGAACACCAGTTTCTATGCATAGACACTTGAACTATAATAAAGCCTAAATGTGATTAGCATTTTATAAACACTTTCATTTAGAAGGCACTTAACATTCGATCTTCATGGTAACATTTAACAACCTTTCAGGGAAGATATTCTTTCCATTTTACAGAAGAGAAAATTGACATTAAAAAAAAATTAAAGTATCCTCTTAAGATTAGATGGGTAGGGGAAGAGTCAAGGTAAGATTTTTCTAAATCCTAGTCCAGTTCCTCACATTGATCTAGATAGCTGTTGGCATGTTTGTACTGACCTGTGGTAATTAAGTCAAGTGCAGCAGGAACTCCAATGAGTCTGGGAAGAAGCTGGGTACCTCTTGCACCAGGAATGATTCCTAGCAAAACTTCTGGGAAGGCAACTTGAGCCTATCAAAGTTTGAAGGCATGAAAGGTATTAGAATGAGATGATATATAGAGCCAAGGCAAGCATTCCCCAGGATTTTCCACACTCTCAAAAACATTGTTTCATGGAATTCAGCAAGAGTTTCTACAGGGCAAATTAGTATACACTCTCTCTTTTGATTAAAGCATAAGCAGAGATGTGCTGTCATAAGTCTTCGTGTTGCAACACATCTCTAGCTTCTTACACACTTTTTTTCTCTCACTCTATTATGACCTGTCTCAGCCAACAAAAATAACAGTTTTCAGGAACAGCTTTATGGAGTCCTGAAAGAGCCAGGCAGCCAAGAAATTAGAAAGACAACCCACAGAATGGGAGAGAATATTTGCTAATCATACAACTAGAACATACAAAGAACTTTTACATCTCAATAATAAAATGACAAATAATCCAATTAAAAATGGGGAAAGAATCTGAACAGACATTTCTCCAAAGAAGAGATACACAATGGCCAATACACACATGAAGAGATACTTGATATCATTAGCCACCAGAAAAATGCAAATTAAAGCCACAACAGGTTACTACTTCACACCCACTAGGATGGCTATAATAAAAAGATAAACAGTAACTAGTGTTAGAGAGGATGTGGAGCATACAAAACCCTTATACACTGCTGATTGATGGGAATGTAAAATGGTGCAGCCACTTTAGAAAACAATTTGGCAGTTCCCTACAGGTTAAATACAGAGTTAACATATGTCCCAGCAATTCTGAGTACATATTGACAAATGACAAAAACATACCCACAAAAAATCTGGTACACAAATTTTCATAATGTCATAATTCATAAAAGCCAAAAAATAGAAACAACCCAAATGTTCATCACCTGAAGACCAGATAAAGAAAACATGGTTCATCTGAATAAGGGAATATTATTTGGCCATGGAAAGGAACAAAGTACTAATACATGTTACAACATAGGTGAACCTCAAAACATTAGGCTAAGCGATAGGACCTAGTCATAAAAGACAACATATTGTATGATTACATTTACATGAAATGTCTAGAATAGGCAAATCCATAGGGACAGAAACTAGATCGAAGATTGTTTAGGACTCGGGGAGAAGGGAGATGGCCCAATTCTGCTAAAGGGTATAAAGTTTCTTTTTGGGGTAATGAAATGTTCCAAAATCAACTGTGGTAATGGTTGCACAACTTTGTGAATACACTAATACACCATTCAATTCTACACTTTAAATGAACAAATTATAGAGTATTTGAATTATATCTCAATAAAGTTATTATTTTAAAAAAAAGGGCAGCAACCTCAGTCCAGAAAAGAGGGAGCTTGAGTCCTTTCTCTCCTCTTCCGGCCATTTAAAAATGGGCAAAGCTCTTGTTAGTCATTTTACAGGTGCAAGGATGGGAGGAGGAGGTGACTTAAATGCAGACTGCTATTTACCCACACTGTGATACCAACAGTTCCAAAATACCTAGAACATTTGAGCCTCTCTCACACAAGGTTTCCTAACAATTAATTTCCTAACATTAATAGATGATCACTATTTTTTCCATCACTGTTTGTTCCCATCCCCTAATTTATTATTGCCTGTACATTAGATATGCACTCAGTGTGCACAGGGTTATGGGAAGAGGACACAAATAAAGGAGCCCTTAGGATATGTGTCTTTATTTATAAGCCTTTAGAAAAATAAAAACACTATATGGAAATGGTTAAATAAATAATGGTATACATGTAAGACAGAAAATTATGCAACCACTTAAAATGATATTTTTTAAAAGAATATTTGTAATAAATTAACAGTGAATTTCTCATCAGAAACCACGGAGGTCAGAAGGCAGTGAGTGGGATGAAATATTCAAAATACTGAGAGGAAAAAAAATCTGTCAAACAGGAATTCTACATCCAGCAAAACTAGTCTTTGGAAATGAAGGCAAATTAAGACATTCTCAGATATACAAAGATTGAATATGCTGCTAGCAAATCTGCCCTATAAGAAATTCTTAATGCTGAAATGAAAAAACATTATAAAGTAACTCAATTTCAGCAACAGTGAAGCTAGGGAGGTCCCAGCTGGGCCAAGGATTTGGCGAAGGATTTGACACTCTCCCAAGCCCCTTAACAAATGATTTGATCCCTTTCCCCCCAAAAAAGAAAGAGAGAAACTCAAATCCACATGAAGGAACCTTATTCTTTAACAGTGGTAAAGGTAACTATATAGGTAAATATAAAAGATGATATTAATGTAATTTTCTTTATAATTCTTTTCCAGATAGAATAAAAAGACTGCTACATTAAGCAACTAACTATAAAGCTACGCTGAAGGGCACACAATGTGTAATGATATAATTTCTGTCAGTAACAGCATAAAGGGGGTGGGTAATAGAACTGCATGGGAACAAATTTGTTCTATACTATTGAAATTAAATTGGCATTCATCTAAAATCAATTGTATATATTAAGATGTTAATCATAATCCCCAGGGCAACCACCACTAAGAAAATAACTAAAAAATACATAGTAAAAGAAACAAGAGAATTAAAATGGTACTAGAAAATATCTATTTAATACAAATGAAAGAATTAATGGAGGAATTGAGAAACAAAAGACATAGAAAACAAATAGCAAAATGGTGAAGTCCTTCCTTATCAGTAAATACTTTAAATATAAGTTGATTAAACTTTCTAAAGGCAGAGTTGGCAGAATGCATAAAGAATATTTAATAACAAGTTTAAAAAATTAGCATTAAAAAAATAAGAATACCAACAAAGACAATAAAATTCAAAATGTAGTTTTTTAAAATAGTTTTTTAAAAAAATGCAAAGAATCAAAAGACTATAATAAAAATTATATAGAAAAAACAGAAGAAAATAAAGTAGAACATTAATAGTGGTTATTTCTGAACTACAAGTTTATGGTGATTTTAGTTTATACCTTTATAACTTCTTTTATTTCTAGTCTATTAAAATCACAAATAATATCTTTATTATTATGATATCTTTATTATTAGAAAAACATATTACTTACAAAAATGTTATCATTATAAGACTGGTATCACAGACCTTGTTCTATATGTCCAATAGCCCAAATTAAATCTATTTCCAGAAATAAATGGATTTACTCATTTTGTGCTGTTTTGTAATAGGAACTTATCTTTTTAGGTACTGATAAGATTCCACAAAACTGAAATCTTGAAGATAAGAAATGAATATATAAGTAAGTATGGATATTCAGGGAAGCTAGTCGAAATATTTAATACATCATAGTGCATGAGCTTGGCTCAGTGGAACCTGATATGGGCCACAGAACTGGAGCAGAGTCCTGGGGCCCTCTGTGGACCCAGGAGTTCCCCTTTGGTTAGTGGATCATGGGAAGGCTCAAGTGCTAGGGTCAGGAGAAGCAAAGGAAGTCAGGGGACTCAGTGCAACAGCTACTTACCAGCCAGAATGGACACATTTCACCATTTCAGTAACAACTACCACAGTATTGGTACATAGCAGCTGAATGTTAGAAATACCTAAGAACTGCCAACTAATCTCAATTTCATAGCTACATTTAAGATCTGCCTGAAGAAAAGCCCCCAGTACCAAACCCCACATAGAGTGTCAGCTGTCACCTCTGCATGGGCAATCCTATAGTGACAGCCCAGGGCCAACTCCAGTCCCCCTCCTAGAGCCACGCCTTCAATAGCTGCCACCACAGGCTTCTCATTTCTCTGCATTTCATCTACTAAATGTCCCAATGTGAAGTTGTAGGTTCTAGGAGCACTGAAGCCACGGATATCAGCCCCTAAGGACAAAGACAAGGAAAAAAGAGTTGAGAAAGACTTGGGCTTTGTTACATAATAATAAATTACCAGATAACCCTTAAGGAATCTCAGACTTTGGGCCCATGAAACACTTCATCCTTTGACTGGAGACACAATAAAGGAAAAACAGCCTAGAAAATGCATAATGATATGAGATTAAAATCCTAAATCTTTATCAGGGAATCCTGTAATCTTCTAAAATCTGTCCTTCCATATCATAGGTAGCAATTCTACCTTTAGAAAAGTTAAAAAGCAGAGGGAAGGGGAATAGATTCTGAGACTGAATCAGCTCCTCCCATTGACTGCATGGTACTGCTCACCAACCCTACCCACAGCAATTGAGACCCATACCTTTGTTAAGGGCATGAGTTGTTATAAGACCTCAGGGTAAAATGCATACATATTTGTGATTATTTACAGATTTAAAGAGAAAAATAACTATATTTTTGTCTATGCCTTGCTTTCTGTAAATTGGGATAATAATACTAACCTTATGCTACAAATAGATTAAAGATTACAGATTAATAATTTACTCAAGGTCACAAAGCCAGTTGGATACATGTGTTGGGAAAAACTAAGAATTCACCAAAATATTACATTATTATCTCTATGTGGTAATATTTGTGTTAATCTTTGTGTTCTTCATAATTTTGGGTATTTTTCAAATTTTCCATAATACATGTGTTACTTTGATAATTAAGGAAATAAATAAATGTTACTTTTATTGATCATAAAGATCAATCACAATAACATAATTCTGAGCTCATTGATGAACATATAACTCACAAATATGTATGCATTTTACCTTGCAGTCTTCTATGATATTATAATGACTCATGCCCTTAACAAAGGTATGGATCTCAATTGCTGTGCATAGGGTTGGTGAGCAGTACCATGCAATCAATGGGAGGAGCTGATTCAGTCTCAGAATCTATTCCCCTTCTCTCTGCTTTTTAATTTTTCTTAAGGTACAGTTGCTGCCTAGCATATGGAAGGACAGATTTTGGAAGACCTTGAGTAAGTTATCAAACCTTTTTGTCTCCATCCTATATGAACGATGTGAAAATTAAATGAGTTTATTATAATATATATATATTTTAGCAATATTGAGAGCATTTGGTAAGATTACTTTTTTTATTTTCCTTTTTCCACATAACATTATACATGGCGAGCTTTTCCCCCACAGCATTATCTATTCTTTGAAAACATTAAGTGGTACTATGATTTTTATTTAGATTCTTTTTGTCATAGATAAGATGTATTTCTGGATCTCAGGACTGTCATTCCTGTAACTCTAGATTAAAATGATTTTTCATGCAATAACAATGAACATTTATTGGATACTTTATATCAAATACTGTGCAAAGTAGTTTCATATATTGTCTCATTTAATTTTCTTAACACCTGTGTTAATAGTATAACCATCCCCATTTTACAAGTAAGGAAGTTAAGGCTTTGAGATATTAAGTGACTAGTTTGGACATGGACCAGTTACTGGTAGAATAAGGATTTGAGCTCTAGCAGTTTGACTCCAAAGCCCACATTCTTAAATGTTATACTACATTCTTCTATTTGCAGCATAAAGTTAGTATTATTATCCCAATTTACAGACAGCAAGGCATAGACAAAAACATAGTTATTTCAATCTTTAACTATTTATTTTTGACATATAGAGATGCAATTAATTTTTGGATATTGACTTTATATCCAGAAAAATTACTAAATTCTTATTAATTCTAATAATTTTCTGATAGCTCATTTTGATTTTTCTATAAACACTATCATATCTTCTGGATAATTGTTTTGTTTCTTCCTTTCCAACCTCCATACCTTTTATTTCTTTTCCTAGCATTACTGGTCTGGTCAGGGCCTAGAATACCATGTCAAATAGAAATGGTAATAAAAGCCAGCCTTGTCTTACTCCTCTTCTCATGAGGAAAGCTTTCAATTTACCATTATGTTTGATGTTTGCTTAGCTTTTTAAAAGTAACTATCTTTTGCCTAAGACATTTCCTTTCTATACCTAGTTTAGTAAGAGTTTTTTCTTTAATGCATGTAAAGTATCATCATGTTTTTTCTGTCTCGAAATAATTATATAATTTTTCTCTTTTAATCCTTTAATTCTGTCTTAATAGGATGAATTACATTGCTCTTCTAATGTTTAATCAATCTGTATTTCTGGGATAAAGTGATGTACTTTACTTTTTAGTGTATTGTTATTTTCAATTTTATAACATACTGCATAAGATTATTATGCCGGTTTATGGATGAAAGTGGCTGATAATTTTGCTTTTTCATACTGTCCTTGACCAGGTGTTAGTATCAAAGTGATGCTAGGAGTTGGAAAGTGTACTGGGTTGAGTGGTGTCCACCCAGAACCTATAAATGTGATGTTATTTGGAAATAGAGTCTCTCCAGATGTGATCAGGTAAAGGTGAGGTCATACTGGATTAGAGTGTGTCTATATAGGATCAGGGAAATTTGGACCTCAGAGAGAAGGCCATGGGAAGACAGAGGCAGAGACAGGAGCAATGCAGCAACAAGCCAGAAACACCAAGCATTGCCAGCAACCACATAAGGGAGAAGGCAAGGAAGGATTCTTCCCTAGAGCCTTTTTGGGGAAATGGCTTTGCAAATCTTGATTTTGAACTTCTACCCTCTAGAACTGGGAAAGAATAGATTTCTGTTGCTTTAATTCTCCCAGTATGTGGTCATTTGTTATGGCAGCCCCAAGAAACTAATATAGGAAGAGTTCCCTCTTTTTTATTCTCTAAAACATTTATATAAAATCAGAATAATATTTTCCTTGACTTTTCAGTTAAAGCTTGCCAATGAAGTCATCTGGGGCCAGAATTTACTCTGTGTGATTTTTGAATACTGATTCAATTTCTTTAATGGTTTTCTATTTCTTCTGAGTCAGTTTTGGTTAGCCCTATTTTTCTACTTGTTCATAATATCTTCATTATCTTTTTTTTAATGGCTACAACATCTGCAGTGATAGCCCTTTTGCCATTCTTTATATACATTGTGCCATCTCTTTTTTTCTTGATCAGTTTTTCTAGAGGTTTGTCAATTCATTAATCATTCAAGGAACTAACTTTATTTGGGGTCTGTTTTACTGTTTGTTTTGTTAATTCCTTGATACAGATACTTAGCTTGTTATGTTTTGGTCATTTTTCTTTTCTGATATAAATCTAGCTTATAAATTTCCTGTTAAATTTTGCATAAGCTGTGTTCTTCAATTTATATGTGTCCTGTTTTCACTATCATTCAGTTCAAAATATTTTCTAAATTCTATTATGACTTCTGCTTTGACCCAGAGGTCACTAAGAAATGAATTCAATTTCTAAACACATGAGAATTTCTGGTTATATTTTTGTTATTGATTTCTATTTTAACCTCACTGTTGTCAGAGAACATATTCTAACTGAAATTTAGTAAGATAATATTTCATGGCCCAGTATGTAGCCAATTGCTGTAAATGTTGCAGATCTGACAAGAACGTGTTTATTTTCCAATTGCTGGGTGCATTGTTCTATAAAAATCCATTAAGTCAAGTATGATAATCCCTAATGCTTTTCCAGAAAAATAACTTTTTTGCCCCTGTACCCTTACTACATTCTGTCTCTTTCTACCTCCTTTCTTACAAAGAAATATCAAATTCTACATAGTTCTGATCCCTCTCTCCATGCCTGACAGTCATTAATTTGAGCTCCTAACCTTAAGTTTCCAAACAGTGAATAAGTCATTTAATAGCTGGTTAATGTTTGGCACATTATTTTAATTTCTCTCAGGCTCAGTCTTCTCACCTGTAAGTGGAGATTGTAGGATTTACTGAGGATTAAAATATAATATGTGTAAAAATATTACTATTTTCTTTATTAAGAAATGAATAGCCTATATAGTACTAGAATGTAGCAGGCCAGATAAATGGTAATTAATATAATGATTAAAATGTTTGTATTTATTTATATTATGTATTTTATTTTTATTAAATTTACTTATTTGTCCAATATCTATTTCTTCTCAGGCAACCATAAACATACATTAAAATCCTCTGCTATAGTAACAACACATAGGCCCTCATATCCACTTTTGTCAAAGGGTATAATATATTCATTTGGGAAAAGAGGAAAAGCTGCTACAAATATCACTGAATCATCATTTCAAATTCTTTTGCCATATTTTGTCAATATTTTTGCATATTCACAGAATACCCATTAGAGAATGCTATGGTCACTGAGATGGGTGACTATCAGAAGAAAATGAATTCCATTTCAAGACTGTGTGAAATAAAAATAACATTTATTGAATATCTTCTGCATGTTCAGGCACTGTACTAGGGGCTTTCAGATACAATCTGTCATTTAATCTCACAAAAGCCTGTTAAGGTAGATATGACTGCATCTACTTTATCAATAGAGAAACTGAGGTCTAGGAGTTTAAAGAGATTTGCCCCAGCTCACACAGGTGGAGACATGCAGAGCAGCTTTGTACCAGTAGGTTTATACTAGCAGGAATAGTACCCATCAAGCCTGCAACTAAATGTCATCCAAAGACCCAATCCAGTATCAAAAAACAAGGTCAAAGTCTTCTCTGGGTTTCTCATGTGATTGTTTCTTCACAATGTTTATAATTCCTGCTCAAGTCTCCCAGATCATTACCCACACTAAGGTATGGGTAATGCAACTACTGCACTATCAATCTCGGTCTGTAGCTGGATTCCGGAGATAGTGGGAGAGGTTTAGACACTGGTTACCTGCACAGAATTTGCCATTTGATCCACAAATCACAATGGCTTTTACTGTACGGTCTGTTATAGCTTTCTGCAGTCCCTCTTTTATTCCATGGAGTACAGCCACACTAAAAGAAAAAAATCACATGAAGCATTAGTCAGAATCAAATTCCTACCACCTCAAATTTTTTTCCTTCTTAACAATGAAAAATTATGCATTTAAGACATAATGGATTAAAGCCTAGATACTTAGCATTAAGTTTTCACTAATCTCTTCAACTAATAATATATGTGTCAACTATGAATTAAGCACTGCACTTATAAAATGAACTTTTAAAATAATAGTATTTTCCCACACTTTGCTTTAACTTTGGCCACTTAGAAGAAGCACTAAACAGTTTTTAAATATTATTGCACGTCTTCTATGTAAACAGTGAAAGGAGTTTACAACATCCAAGGGAGAACAAAATGTGTACAACATGTTATCACACAGAGATATGGAAGATTTTCATATGGGGAAGAAATTACTTTCAATTTGTCATATTGGCAAAATATTACAAAACTGAAATACTAGTTTAAAAGAAACAGTGTAACAGATGTGTCAGGGGTTGCAAGTTATCCCAAATACCCAACCCCCTACTACCTTCCTCAAAGTATTAAAATCTGGTGTTTAGCTGGATTCAAGGCAGTCCAACATAAAGGAACAGCTCAGACAGTTGTGCAGTAACGTCAGCTAAGGCATTAATCCTGGCCAATAGGATGGAAGCAGATTTGGTATAAGCAAATTTGGGAAGTCCTTAAAGGATTGGAAATACTTTTCTCTTTTTTTTCCCTCCCTACTCCTGGCAGGAAGGGGGATAGATGGCTAGATAGTGAGCAACCATCATGACTATCAGACAGAAGCCATGGATTGAGGATGGCAGAGCAAAAGATAGATGGAATTGGGGTCGCTGGTGACTATGGAGCAGCCATACCATTCCAGGACTCTGTTGTGACAGAAACCAACTTTTTCTTGTTCAATCCACCCTTATTTTGAATTTGGATTCAAAGACCAAACCAAATCCTAGTTAATTTAGGAGGTCAGACACTTCTCCAAAGAAGAAATTCAGATGGCCAACAGGCACACGAAAAGATGCTCCACATCACTAATCATCTGAGAAATGCAAATTAAAACCGCAATGAGATATCACCTCACACCAGTAAGGATGGCCACCATCCAAAAGACAAACAACAACAAATGTTGGCGAGGATGTGGAGAAAGGGGAACCCTCCTACACTGCTGGTGGAAATGTAAGCTAGTTCAACCATTGTGGAAAGCAGTATGGAGGCTCCTCAAAAAACTCAAAATAGAAATACCATTTGACCCAGGAATTCCACTCCTAGGAATTTACCCTAAGAATGCCGCAGCCCAGTTTGAAAAAGACATATGCACCCCTATGTTTATCGCAGCACTATTTACAATAGCCAAGAAATGGAAGCAAGCTAAGTGTCTATCAGTAGATGAATGGATAAAGAAGATGTGGTACATATACACAATGGAATATTATTCAGCCATAAGAAGAAAACAAATCCTACCATTTGCAACAACATGGATGGAGCTAGAGGGTATTATGCTCAGTGAAATAGGCCAAGTGGAGAAAGACAAGTACTAAATGATTTCACTCATCTGTGGAGTATAAGAACAAAGAAAAAACTGAAGGAACAAAATAGCAGCAGATTTATAGAACCCAAGAATGGACTAACAGTTGCCAAAGGGAAAGGGACTGGGAAGGATGGGTGGGAAGGGAGGGATAAGGGGAAAAGGGGCAATATAATTAGCACATATAATGTAGGGGGGAGCCGTGGGGAAGGCAATATAGCACAAAGAAGACAAGTGGTAACTCTATAGCATCTTACTACGCTGATGGACAGTGACTGTACTGTGGTATGTGGTGGGGACTTGATAATGGGGGGAATCTAGTAACAACAATGTTGTTCATGTAATTGTATATTAATGATTTAAAAAAAAATTTAGGAGGTAAAGGCAAGGTCTGGGAAAGAAAAGGTATGCAGTAGATTTTCCAAGTTATAGTAGATAAAGGAATCTTCCACAGAGGAGACAATGAAAGCTATGATTAGGTGAATCTGCCAAAGGAAAGGAGGACTGAGTAGATCTTCTAGATTCACCCTCATTTAATAAGTAGGAGAGACTCAGCGAGGGATCCAGCACCAAAGGGCCCCAAAGTCACAAAGACCAAGAGAGGAGAATTTGCCAAGAAGCAGAGGATCAAAAAGTGCCGAGAGATGGTGAAGGAGAACCTACGACAAGTGGTGAGGAATCGCTTAAAGGGAGAATAATGGTACCAAAGTCCAACCTGTTTTGCCTTGTTGTTCTGAGTATTCTGGGGAAAATGTCTGTTCTTTAGTATACAGGATAAAAAAAATCTTAAAACAAAAACAACAAACGTCTATAAAAGCCAGACTGTTTAAGCCAGCAGCTATAAGTTAAAACATGAGGGAGTAAAGGACACACTTACTTGCCCTTGTATATGGTAACTCCCTTTCACTTAGTTACTGTCCCCCATTCAATCTAGATAAAACCAAACAAACCTTTGTCTTCAACTGGTTAATCAGAAACCAAATCTGCTGATTAAAGATTCTGACCCATTTATAATGCTGAGAAGTCCAAAAGACACGTATCTCCTTCTAGGTATATAATGTTTACAAAATTAGCCAAGATAGATTCAGTCACATTCACTAAGAAGGGTCTGGCTTTTCCCATTTCAACCAATCCTTATTCTTTTATTTCTTAAGTCTTGTCAATTTTGCAAAAATCAAACAGGAGAAAAAGAAAAGTGAAAATGTTTTAACAGGTACAGCTCTATTAGATTTAAGCTGATTGAAAAGGACCACAGTCTCTTAGCAATGTCAAGGTCACAGAGGTTAAGAAAGTATTTCATCCCCTTAATATCGTTCAGGTATGGAGACATGGACTAGAGTGAAGGTAACATGTCATGGGGGCTGACCAAAACTCTTTAGCTTCTGTGACTACAAGAGGTCTTTTGTGTGATAGCTTTTTTTTAAAACTGATGGTCATCAAATCATGCTTGTGGCTTGTGACCACTATGTTTTAAACAAAGAAATAGAAAAGAAGAGAAAATATAATATATCACACCACATAACATGTAAGGATAAGTTTTGTGTCATGAAACCTTGTTTTCAGTTATATATACTTGTATGTGTGTGTGTCTTAGGTTGCATGTAAAACATGGAGTTTCTTACTGTTTGGATTACAGTTAATAAAAAGTGTGAAAGCCATTGTCCTGAGAGACAGGCCTAGTAATCAAACATGTCCTACACTTGTAAAGCAGGTTGGCATTCATTTGAATGGAAGGAAACATGGTTGGCTAAATTAGCAAAGAAGGATTTGAAATATTTGTGTGAGTGAAAAAAATATTCAAATAAGAATCTCTCAATGAGGGGCAGAAGATGGCGGCGAGAGTAGAGCAGCTGAAATCTCCTCCCAAAACAACATATTTCTATGAAAATATAACAAAGACAACCCTTCCTAGAATAAAGACCAGAGGACACAGGACAATATCCAGACGACTTTCGCACCTGAGAGAACCCAGCGCCTCGCGAAGGGGGTAAGATACAATCCCCGGCCCCGCGGGAACCGAGCGCCCCTCCCCCCAGCTCCCTGCGGGAAAATAGGCAGAGCGGGAGGGAGACGGAGCACAGGGCTACCGAACACCCAGCCCCAGCCATCCGGGCCAGAGTGCAGGGCCCTCGCTACTAGGAAAACAGGGCAGCAAGAACAGTGAGCGGGCACTGGAGGCCGGGAGTCGGCGGACATAAGAAAAGCGCACGACAATTTTTTTTTTTCTGTTTTATTTTGGCGAGCGCTTTTTGGAAGTCTTAAAGGGATAGGGCCCCCAATACTAGGGAAACAAGGCAGCAAGACCCATGAGGAGAGGCCTTGAGGCTGGCACGGGAGAATAAAGAAAAACGAGCGACCACCTTTTTTTTTTTTTTTAATTAAAAAAAATATTTTTTTTTTTTTAAATTTAAATTTTTTTTTCTTTTTTTTTTTTTCTTTTTTTTTGGTGGTCATTGTTTTGTTTTGGCAGGTGCTTTTTGGAAGTCTTAAAGGGGCAGGGCGGGACACTTAATCCAGAGGTAGGGAATCCGGGGATCTCTGGGCACCCTAACCCCTGGGCTGCAGGGAGCAGGGAGGCCCCTTACGGAGATAAATAGCCTCCCAGCAGCTCCTGCTCCAACACGACTCCACCATATTGGAGTAGCTGCCCGAGCCAGGCCACGCCCACAGCAACAGCGGAGATTAACTCCATAGCAGCCGGGCAGGAAGCAGAAACCCTGTCTGCGTGCAGCTGCGCAGCACAAGCCACTAGAGGCCGCTGTTCTCCCAGGAGAGGAGGGCCACAAACCGACAAGAAAGGAAGTCCTTCCAGCCGTCACTCGTCCCAGCTCTGCAAACTATTCCTATCACCATGAAAAGGCAAAGTTACAGGCAGACAAAGATCACAGAGACAACACCAGAGAAGGAGACAGACCTAACCAGTCTTCCAGAAAAAGAATTCAAAATAAGAATCATAAACATGCTGACAGAGATGCAGAGAAATACACAAGAGAAATGGGAAGAAGTCCAGAGGGAGATCACAGATGCCAGAAAGGAGATCGCAGAAATGAAACAAACTCTGGAAGGGTTTATAAGCAGAATGGATAGAATGCAAGAGGCCATTGATGGAATTGAAATCAGAGAACAGGAACGCATAGAAGCTGACATAGAGAGAGACAAAAGGATCACCAGGAATGAAACAATATTAAGAGAACTCTGTGACCAATCCAAAAGGAAAAATATCCATATTATAGGGGTCCCAGAAGAAGAAGAGAGAGGAAAAGAGATGGAAAGTATCTTAGAAGAAATAATTGCTGAAAACTTCTCCAAACAGGGGGAGGAAATAATCGAACAGACCACGGAAATACACAGAACCCCCAGCAGAAAGGATCCAAGAAGGACAACACCAAGACACATAATAATTAAAATGGCAAAGATCAAGGACAAGAAAAGAGTTTTAAAGGCAGCTAGAGAGAAAAAGGTCACCTATAAAGGAAAACCCATCAGGCTAACATCAGACTTCTCAACAGAAACCCTACAGGCCAGAAGAGAATGGCATGATATATTTAATGCAATGAAACAGAAGGGCCTTGAACCAAGGATACTGTATCCAGCACGACTATCATTTAAATATGATGGCAGGATTAAACAATTCCCAGACAAGCAAAAGCTGAGGGAATTTGCTTCCCACAAACCAACTCTACAGAACATCTTACAGGGACTGCTCTAGATGGGAGCACTCCTAGAAAGAGCACAGCACAAAACACCCAACATATGAAGAATCGAGGAGGAGGAACAAGAAGGGAGAGAAGAAAAGAATCTCCAGACAGTGTATATAACAGCTCAATAAGCGAGCTAAGTTAGGCAGTAAGATACTAAAGAGGCTAACCTTGAACCTTTGGTAACCACGAATTTAAAGCCTGCAATGGCAATAAGTACATATCTTTCAATAGTCACCCTAAATGTTAATGGGTTGAATACACCAATCAAAAGACACAGAGTAACAGAATGGATAAAAAAGCAAGACCCATCTATATGCTGCTTACAAGAAACTCAGCTCAAACCCAAAGACATGTACAGACTAAAAGTCAAGGGATGGAAACACATATTTCAAGCAAACAACAGCGAGAAGAAAGCAGGGGTTGCAGTACTAATATCAGAAAAAATAGACTTCAAAACAAAGAAAGTAACAAGAGATAAAGAAGGACACTACATAATGATAAAGGGCTCAGTCAAACAAGAGGATATAACCATTCTAAATATATATGCACCCAACACAGGAGCACCAGCATATGTGAAACAAATACTAACAGAACTAAAGGGGGATATAGACTGCAATGCATTCATTCTAGGAGACTTCAACACACCACTCACCCCAAAGGATAGATCCACCGGGCAGAAAATAAGTAAGGACACGGAAGCACTGAACAACACAGTAGAGCAGATGGACCTAATAGACATCTATAGAACTCTACATCCAAAAGCAACAGGATATACATTCTTCTCAAGTGCACATGGAACATTCTCCAGAATAGACCACATACTAGGCCACAAAAAGAGCCTCAGAAAATTCCAAAAGATTGAAATCCTACCAACCAACTTTTCAGACCACAAAGGCACAAAACTGGAAATAAACTGTACAAAGAAAGCAAAGAGGCTCACAAACACATGGAGGCTTAACAACACCCTCCTAAATAATCAATGGATCAATGACCAAATCAAAATGGAGATCCAGCAATATATGGAAACAAATGACAACAACAACACTAAGCCCCAACTTCTGGGGGACACAGCAAAAGCAGTCTTAAGAGGAAAGTATATAGCAATCCAAGCATATTTAAAAGAGGAAGAGCAATCCCAAATGAATGGTCTAATGTCACAATTATCGAAATTGGAAAAAGAACAGATGAGGCCTAAGGTCAGCAGAAGGAGGGACATAATAAAGATCAGAGAAGAAATAAATAAAATTGAGAAGAATAAAACAATAGCAAAAATCAGTGAAACCAAGAGCTGGTTCTTCGAGAAAATAAACAAAATAGATAAGCCTCTAGCCAGACTTATTAAGAAGAAAAGAGAGTCAACACAAATCAACAGTATCAGAAATGAGAAAGGAAAAATCATCACGACGGACCCCACAGAAATACAAAGAATTATTAGAGACTACTATGAAAACCTATATGCTAACAAGCTGGGAAACCTAGGAGAAATGGACAACTTCCTAGAAAAATACAACCTTCCAAGATTGACCCACGAAGAAACAGAAAATCTAAACAGACCAATTACCAGCAACGAAATTGAAGCGGTAATCAAAAAACTACCAAAGAACAAAACCCCTGGGCCAGATGGATTTACCTCGGAATTTTATCAGACATACAGGGAAGACATAATACCCATTCTCCTTAAAGTTTTCCAAAAAATAGAGGAGGAGGGGATACTCCCAAACTCATTCTATGAAGCTAACATCACCCTAATACCAAAACCAGGCAAAGAGACCACCAAAAATGAAAACTACAGAACAATATCCCTGATGAACGTAGATGCAAAAATACTCAACAAAATATTAGCAAACCGAATTCAAAAATACATCAAAAGGATCATACACCATGACCAAGTGGGATTCATCCCAGGGATGCAAGGATGGTACAACATTCGAAAGTCCATCAACATCATGCACCACATCAACAAAAAGAAAGACAAAAACCACATGATCATCTCCATAGATGCTGAAAAAGCATTTGACAAAGTTCAACATCCATTCATGATAAAAACTCTCAGCAAAATGGGAATAGAGGGCAAGTACCTCAACATAATAAAGGCCATCTATGATAAACCCACAGCCAACATTATATTGAACAGCGAGAAGCTGAAAGCATTTCCTCTGAGATCGGGAACTAGACAGGGATGCCCACTCTCTCCACTGTTATTTAACATAGTACTGGAGGTCCTAGCCACGGCAATCAGACAAAACAAAGAAATACAAGGAATCCAGATTGGTAAAGAAGAAGTTAAACTGTCACTAATTGCAGATGACATGATACTGTACATAAAAAACCCTAAAGACTCCACCCCAAAACTACTAGAACTGATATCGGAATACAGCAAAGTTGCAGGATACAAAATCAACACACAGAAATCTGTGGCTTTCCTATATACTAACAATGAACCAACAGAAAGAGAAATCAGGAAAACAACTCCATTCACAACTGCATCAAAAAACATAAAATACCTAGGAATAAACCTAACCAAAGAAGTGAAAGACTTATACTCTGAAAACTACAAGTCACTCTTCAGAGAAATTAAAGGGGCACTAACAGATGAAAACTCATCCCATGCTCGTGGCTAGGAAGAATTAATATCGTCAAAATGGCCATCCTGCCCAAAGCAATATACAGATTTGATGCAATCCCTATGAAACTACCAGCAACATTCTTCAATGAACTGGAACAAATAATTCAAAAATTCATATGGAAACACCAAAGACCCCGAATAGCCAAAGCAATCCTGAGAAAGAAGAATAAAGTAGGGGGGATCTCACTCCCCAACTTCAAGCTCTACTATAAAGCCATAGTAATCAAGACAATTTGGTACTGGCACAAGAGCAGAGCCACAGACCAATGGAACAGCCTAGAGAATCCAGACATTAACCCAGACATATATGGTCAATTAATATTTGATAAAGGAGCCATGGACATACAATGGCAAAATGACAGTCTCTTCAACAGATGGTGCTGGCAAAACTGGACAGCTACATGTAGGAGAATGAAACTGGACCATTGTCTAACCCCATATACAAAAGTAAACTCAAAATGGATCAAAGACCTGAATGTAAGCCATGAAACCATTAAACTCTTGGAAGAAAACATAGGCAAAAACCTCTTAGACATAAACATGAGTGACCTCTTCTTGAACATATCTCCCCGGGCAAGGAAAACAACAGCAAAAATGAGTAAGTGGGACTATATTAAGCTGAAAAGCTTCTGTACAGCAAAAGACACCATCAATAGAACAAAAAGGATCCCTACAGTATGGGAGAATATATTTGAAAATGACACATCCGATAAAGGCTTTGCGTCCAGAATATATAAGGAGCTCACACGCCTCAACAAACAAAAAACAAATAACCCAATTAAAAAATGGGCAGAGGAACTGAACAGACAGTTCTCCAAAGAAGAAATACGGATGGCCAACAGACACATGAAAAGATGCTCCACATCGCTAATTATCAGAGAAATGCAAATTAAAACTACAATGAGGTATCACCTCACACCAGTAAGGATAAGGACGGCTGCCATCCAAAAGACAGAGAACAAGAAATGTTGGCGAGGCTGTGGAGAAAGGGGAACCCTCCTACACTGCTGGTGGGAATGTAAGTTAGTTCAACCATTGTGGAAAGCAGTATGGAGGTACATCAAAATGCTCAAAACAGACTTACCATTTGACCCAGGAATTGCACTCCTAGGAATTTACCCTAAGAATGCAGCAATCAAGTATGAGAAAGATCAGTGCACCCCTATGTTTATCGCAGCACTATTTACAACAGCCAAGAATTGGAAGCAACCTAAATGTCCATCGATAGATGAATGGATAAAGAAGATGTGGTACATATACACAATGGAATACTACTCAGCCATAAGAAAAGGGCAAATCCAACCATTTGCAGCAACATGGATGGAGATGGAGGGTATTATGCTCAGTGAAACAAGCCAAGCGGAGAAAGAGAAATACTAAATGATTTCACTTATCTGTGGAATATAAGAACAAAGGAAAAACTGAAGGAACAAAACAGCAGCAGAATCACAGAACTCAAGAATGGACTAACAGGTACCAAATGGAAAGGGACTGGGGAGGATGGGTGGGTAGGGAGGGATAAGGGGGGGGAAAAGTAGGGGGATATTAAGATTAACATGCAAGGGGGGGTAGGAGAAAAGGGAGGGCTGTACAACACAGAGAAGGCAAGTAGTGATTCTACAACATTTTGCTATGATGATGGACAGTGACTGTAAAGGGGTTTATAGGGGAGACATGGTATAGGGGAGAGCCTAGTAAACATAATATTCGTCATGTAAGTGTAGATTAGTGATACCAAAAACAAAACAAAAGAAAAGAAAAACAAAAGAAAAAAAGGGCAGTTCCTGGGGGTAACCTCCAATTAGTTCTACACAAGGGTATAAAGGGCATATAAAAGTGTAGGCAAGGGTCTGTTTGTGTTTATACAGAGGATCAAAGCCTAATTGGGCTACCCCGAAAATGAACTAAGATACGATATGAAAGAGAACTTCCAACATCAGCACTCTCTGGAAGACTTATGCCAGAAGATGATCATCAAATACCCCAACAAAGATCCACGCACTGCTACAGGTGTAGATGCACTCATCCCACCAGTTCTTGGACTTGCCTTGGGAATGAAGAAGGAGATATCTAAGCTGGCCTGTGCATACAGTAAAACAACAAATTTGACTGGATCTGTACTGTTGGAACTCAACCAAGTATTAGGAGAAGTGCAAATTGTAGCGCTCCAAAATCTTACAACTACAGACTATTTACTGTTAAAAGAACATAAGGGATGTGAACATTCCCCAGGAATGGGTTGTTTTAATTTGTCTGATTTCTCTCAGACTGTTCAAGTTCAGTTGGACAATATCCACCATATCATAGATAAGTTTTCACAAATGCCTAAGGTGCCTAACTGGTTTTCTTGGTTTCACTGGAGATGGCTGGTAATTACAGGTATGCTTTGGTTATGTAACTATACTCCTATTATGTTAATGTGTGTGCGTAATTTAAGTAGTAGCTTAAAACCTATACATGCTGAAGTTACTCTACAAGAAGATATGTCAAAGAAATTATCAATCTTCCCAGGTTTTCTGTCGCCTGCTACTTCTATAGCTTTTCTTCTTCCTTCCTAATTACAACCCTTAAATAGAATTCGTGCCTCATATCAAATTTACCGAGTATCATAATTCTTCCAAGTGGTAAAGATACCTCAAGACAAATGCTGGGCATAGAAGCTACAGGGCATAAATATGCAAAGAAATAAAAAGCTAACCATTTCAAACAATAAGGCTTCTCTCTCACTTACCAACTTTACATTTCCCTGTATGGCCCCGGAAGATGACTGGTTAGCCAGAGACGGGTAAGATTCCTCAAGGGAGGAACAACCTAAGACAGGCACAGTCGCAGGGGGGTCATCAGGTGAGAAATTGGGGATCAACAGAGGTGAGGCTTAGAACCTCACCCCCCCGTTCTGAGAGAAATCTTCTGCATACGTGGATGTTCTATTGCCCTTGTCTAGCTTGGATTAACACATAGTCTACAGGCACACACCTGATCATCTACATTTGCTCTCTTACAACACTAAACTATGTTTTCTACCTTTATCTTGTATCTACCTACCACTTCAGCATTTTATTAAAAATAATAATAATAAAGAGAGAAATGTGGTATCCACATATAAATCAAGTATAAAAACCAAATGTGTATTCATATTTGAACTGACTGTTTAGAGTTCATAATGCATGAGCAAAACCGAAAGTTTCTGTGATGACTGCCCTTGTACTGTTCACTATGTAACTTATTCATTATGTAAGAATTTGTTCTACATGTAAGAACTTGTTTGTTATGCTTCAGAAGATTGGAGACTGACGAAAATTAGGCTTGGGGTGGATTAATGATTGTGCATTGAGCATTGACTCCCCTATACAGAATTTTATTGTCGTTAACAACCATTTGATCAATAAATATGAGAGATGCCCTCACAAAAAAAAAAAAAGGACAAACTTCCAATGGTAAAATAAATAAGTAACCGGGATGTAATGCATAGCATAAGGAATATAGTCAAGATATTGTAACAGCTTGGTAGGGTGATAGCTGGAACCTAGAATTATGTATATAAATGTTTTATCACTGTGTTGTACACTTGAAACTAATGTAATGTAATACTGTGAGTCAACTACCCTTCAATAAATAAATACAATAAAATAAAAAACACACACACACACACACACAAAAAGAATCTCTCAATGAGCTAGGAAGAGACAATCTCCCACATGAAATTAGAATAGGAAAGGAAAAGGGAAGGAAGGAGGAAGGAAAAAAAAGTATTAAAATAGGGAAACTGTTAAACTTGATGAACATGCCGGGATGTACACCTCTACCTAAAATATAACTTTAGAAAGCAGAAGAAAGGACAGTAAAGTCTTTTTTTCCCAAGTGGAGAAAATCTTGATGAAGTTGAAATGAATCCTGAGCAGCAGGGCCTGTTGGTAGGGGACTGTAACAGGCCTCTCACTAATAGAAATGATGATAGAAACATCAGTTAAATGCCAGTGTATAATCTACGACATATCTAAACTTCACGACAACTTTGAGGTGGATACTAACATTTATCTTATAAGGGGGAAGAGGGGTAGGTTAAATACTGGAAACATTTAAAATAGTTCTGAGAATATATTCCTAGTTATAGGTATTTACTTGGGAACTTATTTTTCTAAGTTCTTGATGGGCATGGTTTCCTGTTAGGAGCAGGGGCTGAAGCAGAGTGCTAATATCTAGTAATTCCAATTAGAATATAGACATTCCCAAAATGGATATGTAATCATATTACCAATGCCTTTCTTTGTCAGAACCAAAATAACAGACATTTTGCTTTTTTCTGAGAATGGCATGGAAGTGGACATATCATCCTTGTGTGATTTTACTCCTGCAATTTTTTTGTATTATTAAATGCTATCATTCATATTAAACATGAGAATTAAAATATTAATACTAATGATAAAATTAAATCTGATGACAGTAGGATAACAACACAATTAAAATGAGCAAATCTCCTCATTTTAGTCCCTTTTCGCTCCAGCAATTTAAAGAATTCTGACGAAACACCTTTCTCGCTCTGTTTCATTTATTCTTCATAAACTACAATTCCTGTGAATCCTGCTCCCTGTGGATGGGGTGGTTCTTTCCTAGGCTGAAGTATCACTGTACATTTTTCAGAGATATGGAAGAACCAAACCTATATAATTATCTCATTAATTTTTAAAAAGCAGCAGCATTAATCTCACTTTTAAAAATAATGCTGCAAAGAGCATTACACACATCTGGGATAGAGTTTAACAAGCAAGTTACTCCACCGTAAAAGAAGATAAGCTGCACAGTGATTTCTCAGGTAATGCTATTTAATAGGCTTATTCTGATATGGATCTTCCACTTAAGCACTAACGCGCTGAGATTTAAGAATAGACTAGGAGAAATTATCTGGGCCAAAGGACAATTCCCCTTGATTTACTGCGCTAGCATTAATGAGGATCTTTATTAATTTTTAAAAATGTGAAGCCACTTTATTGAGTGATTCCTAAAGCTAGCCACAATTCTAAGGGCGGCCTGGACTCGAGGTTGAGAAGTGAGGGATCAAGGTCCAGCCTGCCACATACCTTTGTAAAACAAAGTACATCCAAGTAACCTAAGTTGCGAGCAAGCGTTCAGCACGAAGTTGGCATGGACAGATCCGGCTCGAATCCAGCTCTCCAATTTAAACTGCCTCTCGAACTAAGTTTCCTTACTAGAACTGGGACAAGGGTTCTCTGCGAACGTTAACCAAGCTAAAGGGCCCTGGCACACTCTCTTAGTGCGATCTGTGCCAGTGTCTTTCTCCGTTTACGCCAGCAGCGGAGAGTCAGAGCCTCCAGAGGAGGGACGCGACTGAGGCCTCGCTGTGCCAGGGCTTGAGGCCACCGAGTCCGTTACCTGATCGCGTTGACCGGGGGGTTTCGGAGGCGGATCAGCGCCAGACGGTTTTGCAGCCTCGTATACTCGGCCATGTTTCCGAAGTCACCTCCCGCCGGACCCGCCCCAGAGGAGGGGCGTCCGCTCAGCCAACGTGAGCCCGGTGCCGCCTTCTGCCGCCCGGGGCTCCCGGGCACCGACGTCCATCCTCCGACTCAGTCTTTCTCTTTCCCCGGACCCGGCCCCGCCCCCTGCAGACGCTTGTCTCCCTTTCTTTATTGGTTCCCGTCACAAAGTAGATCAGGAAAGACGATGGAAAGTGTGTGAAACTGCCAGGAAGTTGAAGTTTTTAACCCTTTGACCCAGAGGGGCTGCCTTCTCTGGGCAAATTCCCGTTCACAAGTTGGTGGCGCTGTCCTCAGCAGTTTTTTTTTTGTCTTTTTTTTTAAATAATTATTTTTTATTGAAGGGTAGTTGATGCACAGTATTACACTACATTAGTTTCAAGTGTACAACACAGTGATAAAACATTTATATACGTAATTCTAGGTTCCAGCTATCACCCTACCAAGCTGTTACAATATCTTGACTATATTCCTTATGCTATACATTACATCCCGGTTACTTATTTATTTTACCATTGGAAGTCTGACCCGTTTTTTGTTTTTTTTTTTTGTGAGGGCATCTCTCATATTTATTGATCAAATGGTTGTTAACGACAATAAAATTCTGTATAGGGGAGTCAATGCTCAATGCACAATCATTAATCCACCCCAAGCCTAATTTTCGTCAGTCTCCAATCTTCTGAGGCATAACAAACAAGTTCTTACATGTAGAACAAATTCTTACATAATGAATAAGTTACATAGTGAACAGTACAAGGGCAGTCATCACAGAAACTTTCGGTTTTGCTCATGCATTATGAACTATAAACAGTTGAAATATGAATACTCATTTGGTTTTTATACTTGATTTATATGTGGATACCACATTTCTCTCTTTATTATTATTATTTTTAATAAAATGCTGAAGTGGTAGGTAGATACAAGATAAAGGTAGAAAACATAGTTTAGTGTTGTAAGAGAGCAAATGTAGATGATCAGGTGTGTGCCTGTAGACTATCTGTTAATCCAAGCTAGACCAGGGCAATAAAACATCCAGGTATGCAGAAGATTTCTCTCAGAACGGGGGTGTGGTGAGGTTCTAAGCCTCACCTCTGTTGATCCCCAATTTCTCACCTGATGACCCCCCTGCGACTGTGCCTGTCTTAGGTTGTTCCTCCCTTGAGGAATCTTACCCATCTCTGGCTAACCAGTCATCTTCCGGGGCCATACAGGGAAATGTGAAGTTGGTAAGTGAGAGGGAAGCCTTATTGTTTGAAAAGGTTAGCTTTTTATTTCTTTGCATATTTATGCCCTGTAGTTTTTGCCCAGCATTTGTCTTGAGGTATTTTTACCACTTGGAAGAATTATGATACTCGGTAAATTTGATATGAGGCACGAATTCTATTTAAGGGTTGTAATTAGGAAGGAAGAAGAAAAGCTATAGAAGTAGCAGGCGGCAGAAAACATGGGAAGATTGATTATTTCTTTGACATATCTTCTTGTAGAGTAACTTCAGCATGTATAGGTTTTAAGCTACTACTTAAATTGCATACACACATTAATATAATAGGAGTATAGTTACATAACGAAAGCATATCTGTAATTACCAGCCATCTCCAGTGAAACCAAGAAAACCAGTTAGGCACCTTAGGCATTTGTGAAAACTTATCTATGATATGGTGGATATTGTCCAACTGAACTTGAACAGTCTGAGAGAAATCAGACAAATTAAAACAACCCATTCCTGGGGAATGTTCACATCCCTTATGTTCTTTTAACAGTAAATAGTCTGTAGTTGTAAGATTTTGGAGCACTACAATTTGCACTTTTCCTAATTCTTGGTTGAGTTCCAACAGTATAGATCCAGTCAAATTTGTTGTTTTACTGTATGCACAGGCCAGCTTAGATATCTCCTTCATTCCCATGGCAAGTCCAGGAACTGGTGGGATGAGTGCATGTACAGCTGTAGCAGTGCGTGGATCTTTGTTGGGGTTTTTTGATGATCATCTTCTGGCATGAGTCTTCCAGAGAGTGCTGATGTTGGAAGTTCTCTTTCCTATCGTATCTTAGTTCATTTTTGGGGTAGCCCAATTAGGCTTTGATCCTCTGTATAAACACAAACAGACCCTTTGCCTACACTTTAATATGCCCTTTATACCCTTGTGTAGAACTCATTGGAGGTTACCACACAGGAACTGCCCTTTTTTTGTTTTGTTTTGTTTTGTTTTGCTTTGTTTTTGGTATCACTAATCTACACTTACATGACGAATATTATGTTTACTAGGCTCTCCCCTATACCATGTCTCCCCTATAAACCCCTTTACAGTCACTGTCCATCAGCATAGCAAAATGTTGTAGAATCACTACTTGCCTTCTCTGTGTTGTACAGCCCTCCCTTTTCTCCTACCCCCCCTTGCATGTTAATCTTAATACCCCCCTACTTCTCCCCCCCCCTTATCCCTCCCTACCCACCCATCCTCCCCAGTCCCTTTCCCTTTGGTACCTGTTAGTCCATTCTTGAGTTCTGTGATTCTGCTGCTGTTTTGTTCCTTCAGTTTTTCCTTTGTTCTTATATTCCACAGATAAGTGAAATCATTTGGTATTTCTCTTTCTCCGCTTGGCTTGTTTCACTGAGCATAATACCCTCCAGCTCCATCCATGTTGCTGCAAATGGTTGGATTTGCCCTTTTCTTATGGCTGAGTAGTATTCCATTGTGTATATGTACCACATCTTCTTTATCCATTCATCTATCGATGGACATTTAGGTTGCTTCCAATTCTTGGCTATTGTAAATAGTGCTGCGATAAACATAGGGGTGCACTGATCTTTCTCATACTTGATTGCTGCATTCTTAGGGTAAATTCCTAGGAGTGCAATTCCTGGGTCAAATGGTAAGTCTGTTTTGAGCATTTTGATGTACCTCCATACTGCTTTCCACAATGGTTGAACTAACTTACATTCCCACCAGCAGTGTAGGAGGGTTCCCCTTTCTCCACAGCCTCGCCAACATTTCTTGTTCTCTGTCTTTTGGATGGCAGCCGTCCTTATCCTTACTGGTGTGAGGTGATACCTCATTGTAGTTTTAATTTGCATTTCTCTGATAATTAGCGATGTGGAGCATCTTTTCATGTGTCTGTTGGCCATCCGTATTTCTTCTTTGGAGAACTGTCTGTTCAGTTCCTCTGCCCATTTTTTAATTGGGTTATTTGTTTTTTGTTTGTTGAGGCGTGTGAGCTCCTTATATATTCTGGACGCAAAGCCTTTATCGGATGTGTCATTTTCAAATATATTCTCCCATACTGTAGGGATCCTTTTTGTTCTATTGATGGTGTCTTTTGCTGTACAGAAGCTTTTCAGCTTAATATAGTCCCACTTACTCATTTTTGCTGTTGTTTTCCTTGCCCGGGGAGATATGTTCAAGAAGAGGTCACTCATGTTTATGTCTAAGAGGTTTTTGCCTATGTTTTCTTCCAAGAGTTTAATGGTTTCATGGCTTACATTCAGGTCTTTGATCCATTTTGAGTTTACTTTTGTATATGGGGTTAGACAATGGTCCAGTTTCATTCTCCTACATGTAGCTGTCCAGTTTTGCCAGCACCATCTGTTGAAGAGACTGTCATTTTGCCATTGTATGTCCATGGCTCCTTTATCAAATATTAATTGACCATATATGTCTGGGTTAATGTCTGGATTCTCTAGGCTGTTCCATTGGTCTGTGGCTCTGCTCTTGTGCCAGTACCAAATTGTCTTGATTACTATGGCTTTATAGTAGAGCTTGAAGTTGGGGAGTGAGATCCCCCCTACTTTATTCTTCTTTCTCAGGATTGCTTTGGCTATTCGGGGTCTTTGGTGTTTCCATATGAATTTTTGAATTATTTGTTCCAGTTCATTGAAGAATGTTGCTGGTAGTTTCATAGGGATTGCATCAAATCTGTATATTGCTTTGGGCAGGATGGCCATTTTGACGATATTAATTCTTCCTAGCCACGAGCATGGGATGAGTTTTCATCTGTTAGTGCCCCTTTAATTTCTCTGAAGAGTGACTTGTAGTTTTCAGAGTATAAGTCTTTCACTTCTTTGGTTAGGTTTATTCCTAGGTATTTTATGTTTTTTGATGCAGTTGTGAATGGAGTTGTTTTCCTGATTTCTCTTTCTGTTGGTTCATTGTTAGTATATAGGAAAGCCACAGATTTCTGTGTGTTGATTTTGTATCCTGCAACTTTGCTGTATTCCGATATCAGTTCTAGTAGTTTTGGGGTGGAGTCTTTAGGGTTTTTTATGTACAGTATCATGTCATCTGCAATTAGTGACAGTTTAACTTCTTCTTTACCAATCTGGATTCCTTGTATTTCTTTGTTTTGTCTGATTGCCGTGGCTAGGACCTCCAGTACTATGTTAAATAACAGTGGAGAGAGTGGGCATCCCTGTCTAGTTCCCGATCTCAGAGGAAATGCTTTCAGCTTCTCGCTGTTCAATATAATGTTGGCTGTGGGTTTATCATAGATGGCCTTTATTATGTTGAGGTACTTGCCCTCTATTCCCATTTTGCTGAGAGTTTTTATCATGAATGGATGTTGAACTTTGTCAAATGCTTTTTCAGCATCTATGGAGATGATCATGTGGTTTTTGTCTTTCTTTTTGTTGATGTGGTGCATGATGTTGATGGACTTTCGAATGTTGTACCATCCTTGCATCCCTGGGATGAATCCCACTTGGTCATGGTGTATGATCCTTTTGATGTATTTTTGAATTCGGTTTGCTAATATTTTGTTGAGTATTTTTGCATCTACGTTCATCAGGGATATTGTTCTGTAGTTTTCATTTTTGGTGGGGTCTTTGCCTGGTTTTGGTATTAGGGTGATGTTAGCTTCATAGATTGAGTTTGGGAGTATCCCCTCCTCCTCTATTTTTTGGAAAACTTTAAGGAGAATGGGTATTATGTCTTCCCTGTATGTCTGATAAAATTCCGAGGTAAATCCATCTGGCCCAGGGGTTTTGTTCTTTGGTAGTTTTTTGATTACCGCTTCAATTTCGTTGCTGGTAATTGGTCTGTTTAGATTTTCTGTTTCTTCGTGGGTCAATCTTGGAAGGTTGTATTTTTCTAGGAAGTTGTCCATTTCTCCTAGGTTTCCCAGCTTGTTAGCATATAGGTTTTCATAGTAGTCTCTAATAATTCTTTGTATTTCTGTGGGGTCCGTCGTGATGATTTTTCCTTTCTCGTTTCTGATACTGTTGATTTGTGTTGACTCTCTTTTCTTCTTAATAAGTCTGGCTAGAGGCTTATCTATTTTGTTTATTTTCTCGAAGAACCAGCTCTTGGTTTCACTGATTTTTGCTATTGTTTTATTCTTCTCAATTTTATTTATTTCTTCTCTGATCTTTATTATGTCCCTCCTTCTGCTGACCTTAGGCCTCATCTGTTCTTCTTTTTCCAATTTCGATAATTGTGACATTAGACCATTCATTTGGGATTGCTCTTCCTCTTTTAAATATGCTTGGATTGCTATATACTTTCCTCTTAAGACTGCTTTTGCTGTGTCCCCCAGAAGTTGGGGCTAAGTGTTGTTGTTGTCATTTGTTTCCATATATTGCTGGATCTCCATTTTGATTTGGTCATTGATCCATTGATTATTTAGGAGGGTGTTGTTAAGCCTCCATGTGTTTGTGAGCCTCTTTGCTTTCTTTGTACAATTTATTTCTAGTTTTATGCCTTTGTGGTCTGAAAAGTTGGTTGGTAGGATTTGAATCTTTTGGAATTTTCTGAGGCTCTTTTTGTGGCCTAGTATGTGGTCTATTCTGGAGAATGTTCCATGTGCACTTGAGAAGAATGTATATCCTGTTGCTTTTGGATGTAGAGTTCTATAGATGTCTATTAGGTCCATCTGCTCTACTGTGTTGTTCAGTGCTTCCATGTCCTTACTTATTTTCTGCCCAGTGGATCTATCCTTTGGGGTGAGTGGTGTGTTGAAGTCTCCTAGAATGAATGCATTGCAGTCTATATCCCCCTTTAGTTCTGTTAGTATTTGTTTCACATATGCTGGTGCTCCTGTGTTGGGTGCATATATATTTAGAATGGTTATATCCTCTTGTTTGACTGAGCCCTTTATCATTATGTAGTGTCCTTCTTTATCTCTTGTTACTTTCTTTGTTTTGAAGTCTATTTTGTCTGATATTAGTACTGCAACCCCTGCTTTCTTCTCACTGTTGTTTGCTTGAAATATGTTTTTTCATCCCTTGACTTTTAGTCTGTACATGTCTTTGGGTTTGAGGTGAGTTTCTTGTAAGCAGCATATAGATGGGTCTTGCTTTTTTATCCATTCTGTTACTCTGTGTCTTTTGATTGGTGCATTCAACCCATTAACATTTAGGGTGACTATTGAAAGATATGTACTTATTGCCATTGCAGGCTTTAAATTCGTGGTTACCAAAGGTTCAAGGTTAGCCTCTTTAGTATCTTACTGCCTAACTTAGCTCGCTTATTGAGCTGTTATATACACTGTCTGGAGATTCTTTTCTTCTCTCCCTTCTTGTTCCTCCTCCTCGATTCTTCATATGTTGGGTGTTTTGTGCTGTGCTCTTTCTAGGAGTGCTCCCATCTAGAGCAGTCCCTGTAAGATGTTCTGTAGAGGTGGTTTGTGGAAAGCAAATTCCCTCAGCTTTTGTTTGTCTGGGAATTGTTTAATCCCACCGTCATATTTGAATGATAGTCGTGCTGGATACAGTATCCTTGGTTCAAGGCCCTTCTGTTTCATTGTATTAAATATATCATGCCATTCTCTTCTGGCCTGTAGGGTTTCTGTTGAGAAGTCTGATGTTAGCCTGATGGGTTTCCCTTTATAGGTGACCTTTTTCTCTCTAGCTGCCTTTAACACTCTTTCCTTGTCCTTGATCTTTGCCATTTTAATTATTATGTGTCTTGGTGTTGTCCTCCTTGGATCCTTTCTTTTTTGGGTTCTGTGTATTTCCGTGGTCTGTTCGATTATTTCCTCCCCCAGTGTGGGGAAGTTTTCAGCAATTATTTCTTCTTAGATACTTTCCATCTCTTTTCCTCTCTCTTCTTCTTCTGGGACCCCTATAATATGGATATTGTTCCTTTTGGATTGGTCACACAGTTCTCTTAATATTGTTTCATTCCTGCAGATCCTTTTGTCTCTCTCTATGTCAGCTTCTATGCATTCCTGTTCTCTGATTTCAATTCCATCAATGGCCTCTTGCCATTGTGATGTCCTTCCGGACTTCATCCCATTTCTCTTGCGTATTTCTCTGCATCTCTGTCAGCATGTTTATGATTCTTATTTTGAATTCTTTTTCAGGAAGACTGGTTAGGTCTGTCTCCTTCTCTGGTGTAGTCTCTGTGATCTTTTTCGGCCTGTAGCTTTGCCTTTTCATGGTGATAGGAATAGTCTGCAGAGCTGGGACGAGTGACGGCTGGAAGGACTTCCTTTCTTGTTGGTTTGTGGCCCTCCTCTCCTGGGAGAACAGCGACCTCTAGTGGCTTGTGCTGCGCACAGACAGGGTTTCTGCTTCCTGCCCGGCTGCTATGGAGTTAATCTCCGCTGTTGCTGTGGGCGTGGCCTGGCTCGGGCAGCTACTCCAAAATGGTGGAGTCGCGTTGGAGCAGGAGCGGCTGGGAGGCTATTTATCTCCGTAAGGGGCCTCCCTGCTCCCTGCAGCCCAGGGGTTAGGGTGCCCAGAGATCCCCAGATTCCCTACCTCTGGATTAAGTGACCTGCCCTGCCCCTTTAAGACTTCCAAAAAGCACCCGCCAAAACAAAACGACCACCAAAAAAAAAAAAAAAAAGAAAGAAAAAAAAAAAATTTTAATTAAAAAAAAAAAATGGTGGTCGCTCGTTTTTCTTTATTCTCCGGTGCCAGCCTCAGGCCTCTGCTCACCGGTCTTTTTGCCCTGTTTCCCTAGTATTGGGGTCCCTATCCCTTTAAGACTTCCAAAAAGCGCTCGCCAAAACAAAACAGCAAAAAAGCAAAAAAAAAAAAATGGTCGCGTGCTTTTCTTATGTCCTCTGTCGCCCAGCCTCCAGTGCCTGCTCACTGTTCTTGCTGCCCTGTTTTCCTAGTATCGAGCGCCCTGCACTCTGGCCCGGATGGCTGGGGCTGGGTGTTCAGCAGTCCTGTGCTCCATCTCCCTCCCGCTCTGCCTATTCTTCTCCTGCCGGGCGCTAGAGGGAGCGGCGCTCGGCTCCCGCGGGGCCGGGGCTTGTATCTTACCCCCTTCACGAGGCGCTGGGTTCTCTCAGGTGCGGATGTGGTCTGGATATTGTCCTGTGTCCTCTGGTCTTTATTCTAGGAAGGGTTGTCTTTGTTATATTTTCATAGATATATGTGGTTTTGGGAGGAGATTTCTGCTGCTCTACTCACGTTGCCATCTTCCGCCCCTCCCTCAGCAGTTTTTATCTTCATGTCCTTCTTTAACAGGGAGAGACATCTGGGGCCTTGACAAGTGAACCGGCACACGCTTGAAAACATAATATACACCCATCATGCATTTCACCTAAATGCCTATACTGCCAACATCAACCAAATAAGAGTCATTTTACCTGTCTTAATATCAGGCGGCAACCTAGTGAAAGCTACGAGTTTGTCTGCCCAATATTTCTTATTTTTCTTTTAAAATGTTTTTCCAGTTATTGAGACAGAATTGACATACACCACTATATAAGGTTAAGGTGTACAGCATAATTTGACACGTAAATCGTGAAATGGTTGTTGCATTAAGTTTAGTTAACATCTATCATCTCGCATGTACAAAAAAAGAAAAGGAAAAAACTTTTTTCTTCTTTTGTCATTCCTAAGGATTGTTCATTCCTAAGTATTCCATTCATTCATGAACTGAGCACCTATTATGTGGGAGGCCCAGCCCCTTCTCTCCAAAAGTTCGCACTGCAACAGTGTTTTCATAGGTGTAATTGGCTTTTGGTGGGAACCCATGGTCTATCACGTGGTCAGAAGGCAGTCCGAAAGTTTGACAGGAAGAAAACAACGGAATGATTTTGTTCACTGATGTTTCACAAATTTTAGCAATTCTTAAGGATAATTTCATAGATACTCTTTTACCTCTTGGAAAGAAAAACAGTTGTCAACCCCTAGGAAAGTATTGATTGCCTTCTAGCCCTGGAAACACGTAGCAGTCTTAAAGTACCCAATTCATCAAGCACAACCTGTGAGGGACAGCCCTGACTTCTAACAGCCGGCCAATCACAAACAGCCCAGTGCACACGCCTCTGAGTGCCAACAGTCAACACAACCAGCTTCTTACAGATGACGTCAATCTCTAATGCCTCTGAAAATTTGCCAATGCCTGCACTGTACCTTACCCCCAAAACTTGGTGTAATCTCTGCTCTGTTTAGAGAGACTGCATGACCAGCATAGCTTTCCCTTACTATAGGCAGCAATAAATTCAGCTTTGTCTTCTAATTTCGGATAGTCATCTCTAGGAGAACAATTCTGCTCTGGCATTGTAGCAACTTTGGATGTCTCCATCAAGGCCACGTAGGCAAGGCTTGGCAGTTCTAGATGGCTTGAAATTCCTTCTGAAACAAGGGGAAATTGGAGGGGCAGTTTCCCATCTCCATCTGGGAGGAATCAGCCACATGTTGTTTCTCATCTATCTTCCTGGTTTTAGTTGAACCCAGAACTTTCTGCCTTGTGCCCCCACTCCCCTAGGTACAGCTGCAAATTTCTGGGTAAATTTATAAAACTGACAGCAATTTAGAGTTGGCTACCCAACACAGCAGGGACTAGGGTAAGCAAGTGAGGCAACTAGTGGGCAAAATTTAAGAAGATACTCTCAGTTTCCCGGAAGTGCTTACCCTGCCCTGCTCCCCAGCAATAGACCCACGGTTCCATGATCTGTCATCTAGCCCCTCCTGTTTGGGGTCATCCTGTGGGACTAGGGATGCAGGGAGCTGCTACCATGCTGATATTTCTTTTGCTGTCCATGTAAATAATAAACTGTCTAAATCTATTTGGGCTCCTTATGAACCAAATCTATGGAAGTGTGGTGAGCCAATTTAGCAGGTGCCACCATGCTGCTGCTTACAGACCTCTTGACTGTTTGACAGTCTTTTGATCATTGTGTGAATTATTATGTTCTTAAATGCCTTCTAATTTAATTTGTCTCACTAAGTGCTACTTAACAGGATCGCCATTACTCTTGGCTAATGTACTTCCATATCATTTATATGCTGCTGCTTTTTTTGGTAAATGTCATTTTCATTACTGCGTTTCAATTCACAAAAATAGATCAGTTGATCAGAGGTAGCGTGTTAAAGCTTAAAAGAAAGCAAATACAGAACTCCTGTGTGATAGAACTTGCAAATATGTACTCACAGCAAATGCAGAGATGACTGTCTAAAATCTGGTGCTTTGTACTTCATTCAATAGTGCCATGAAGCCATCAGAGCTGACTTCTCTGGGCCAGTCATGTTTTTCTGTAACAAATGAAAAATATTGCATAACAGCTGGACTGATAGACTCTCTCACATGTTCTCTTCCATGTCCTTTCCCCTTTCACTTTGGGATACAAAAGGTCACAAGGCCCCAAAGATTGATACAGCCACAGATAGAAATTTGACTTCCCAAATGATCCTGTGTAAGAGGGCTGCCCTGCTGACTAGAAACAACATGGACTGTTATTGGAGAAAGAAAGAAGTTTGGATCTGTTTGTTAGAGAATTTTAACCTGTCATAACTAAACAATGAAGAGATGGGCAGTTAATACACTCTTCCAAGTGAAGTTGGCTAACATTTATGGAGAAAAGCTGCTCACATAAGTGTTTGAAATAAGAAATGGGATATAAGTAGTTTTTTCACTATGCCAGTAGTATCAGTAAAGACAATTACTATAATTTCAAGATGCTTGCTCAAGTGTTGAGCCTTAGAAGTCCAACGCATATACACACACAGGTGTGCGCTCATATATTCAGTATCTGGATGATGAAGATAAGCTATCAGGATTCCTAAAGAAGACCCAACTGTGGCAGAAATGACTCAGTCACATGTTGATTATCTTTGCTGGTTGAAATGCCAGAGATCAATGAAATATTATTGGGCATATTTAAAGATTATGCCCATAAGCTGCAGCCAAATTTGAGCTGAATGCAGCCAAAAATTTAACTGAGAATCCATTCACCGCTATCTCCCATATTTCAATCACTCAGCTTTTCAGTGAGCTCTGCTTGTCACTTTAGGTTTGCAAAAGTTTTTCATTATGTATGCCATCTCTGTCAACTTCTGAACTGAAAATCATACATAAAGTGTCCTTACTCAACAGCATGAAAACTTTTTGTGACATCTCTGACATATCCTAGCATTCAATTTCACTTTGTGTTGAAAGTGCAATTAGGTGCAGTTCACCTTTATACCTCCTGATCTTTCTCCCAATTCCCTACCATATTATTTTACTGAAAAGAGAATATTCCATTTGCTAATGATAATCCTTTTCAGCTTTTCTGACAAAGGCACTACTTAGTAAGAAGCTACATAGCATAAATTTGAGAGATGTCCTAGGCTATTTGGTCTAATATTTCTTCTAATATAGGAACACCTCAATAACATTCATAGCACAAGACTACTCACCTCCCTTTGAATGCTTCCACTGAGGGGAGCTCAGTACTCTTCAGGATAGATGGTTCTGCTTAATCGAAAAAATTTGCCCTATTCCCCAGGACTTTACACTCCCCTATTCTACATTTTTTTCTCAGGAGTGATCATCCCCTGATTCTACTTTTGTTAAACTATAAGGCTCCCCTTACTAGAACAGTCTTTCATCAAATATTTAAAGATGCCAACAAGTCTGTGCTAAGCCTTCTCTTTTTAGGCTTTTTCTCAGGTACTACTGTTTTTCATATGATAAGGTATTTCTTGTTTCCTAATTTTGTTGGTTGTCCTGGACAGTCTTCAGATTTGTCATGACACTTTTAATTAGCATCTATTCTCTGTATTCTGCACCTGTCATCAATCAGGTCATATTCATGTTTAACTCATGTTTGCTATTTTTTTTCTTACCCATAAATATATTTTTTTCCTTTTAAATTTCAACTGACATGCTCATTCTTTTTAAGGATACTTTTACTTAATGAGGTATAACTCATACACCATAAATTCATCCTTTTAAAGTGTATAATTCGGTGATTATTAGTTTATTCACAAGGTTGTATACCATCAGGACTCACAAAACCCAGAACACCCAAAAGAATCCCTGTACCCATTAAGCAGTGACTTAACATTCCCCTTTTTCCTTATCCCATGGTTCTCCTTGAATAGAGATGCTAATCTGTATCAATGGATTTGCCTTTTCTGGATATTTCATAAAAATGGAACCACATAATATATGGATTTTTGTGTCTGCTTTCTTTCACTTAAAATAATGTTTTTAAGATGTAGCATGTGTCAGTACATCGTTCCTTTTTATTGCTGAATAACAGTTCATTGTATACCACATTTTGTTTATCCATTCATCAATTTATGTATACTAGGATTGTTTCCAATTTTGGCTGTTATGAATAATGCTGCTATGAACTTTTTGTGTAAACTGTTTTTAATTCTTGGAGTAGAATTAAAAAGCCTAGGATTAGAGTTGCTTGGATATATGGTATTTCTGTGTTTAACTTTTTGAGGAACCCCCAAACTGTTCTCCAAAGTGACTGTACCACTTGACATTTCCAACAGCAATATATGACTTTTCGAATTTCTCCAAATCCTTGTCAATTCTTGTTGTCTATTTATTTTAATTATGAGGTTAGTTGTTCTTCAGTATGAGTTATATTGTGTATTTCTTTGTCACCAAGCATGCCCTTCTTCCTTTTTGAGTGATTACACATTTAGAACTTGCCTGGCTTATGGAAAGCACTAGGTAAAAATAGTCATATTATTAGCCATCATTAATATTATGTTCCTTTTAAATGAATTTAATTGAATTATATATTTCTTCTAGGATTATATTTCTATCTGCTTTGAATAACAAACAGTATGCAAACTAATATACCATGCATTGTTGAGGCCAAAATAAAACAGTTTGGCACAACTCATGCCTCCATTAATAGATCATCAAATGTTGTAGCAACTGTTATTTACAGGTTTCCTTACCAAAATGCCTTGATTTTAAGCATGGAGAATTGGCTGACATGATTAAAGTCTTGAGAAATCTCAAGAAAAAGGAAAGAAGCCAGAAGACTAAGGATGGGCAAATGTTTTGATATTTGAATAGGCAAAGGATAAAAGATGTTGTAGACTGGTGAGTTTTAATCAAAACCTTATGAATTTTAGATACCTCATTATTTTAGAATAATTCACTAAGATTATGGCTTGTGATCGTCAAAGATATACTGTGTTCACTAAGAACAAGATGTGCCAAATAAATTTAATATCAGTTTTAGAGAGGATTAATACATTGGAAGGCTCGAAAAATGTTGTATTGAGATTCCTAGAGAGATTTAATAAGGTTAGGTAATGGAATCTTTGTGGATATGATGCGGTTATTTGATAACTATGTTTTAAGAATAAATATCTGACCAACAATATTTTTATTGATCAGTTTGTGTACTACACACTGCTAATGCAGTGTGAGCAAAAACAGAATGGTACCTGTCCTCAGATTGCTCACTTCATAGTATTATAGAAGAGTGGATCTGAACTGAGGCAGGAGAAGGAAGAATCATGTATTTTGAAAATACACATATCTGGCACTCACTTTAGAAGACTGTGATTCTGGATGGACTCAGCAGTTTTAAAAAGCTCCCCAGGAAGTTTTAATGCACAGCCTTGGCAAAGAAACTCTTATGACAGAAACTTTAGGTAGTTCACTGTACTCTTCTTGACTTGATTGTGCCTGGAACTATATTATCCAAATTGAGTAACTAATAATGTCAGAACAATTTCATATATATACATTTATAGTTGCTCATGCTGTAATAGAATTAAATGAGATAAACTGTCAAGGAATTTTCCTGCTGCTTTATCCTTTATTCACAAATTGGTGTAGTTGGAGTCTAGATGAGTTTGTGTCAATGAGACTAAAAGATAGTTCTGGCTTTGTAACAGTCATCAGGGCTGTTCACAGATATTCTAGTTTTCACCCCTTCTCATCCATGGTAAGGTTGCACTTCCCCATCCTCTTGAAATAAGTGAGGTCATGTGACATTACTGTGGCCAATAAAAAGTGAGAAGTTATGGGAGCATTAATTCAATGATTCTTCACCAGATTCGTTTTTCCTTTGGCTTGGCTACAGGCAATGTTCAAGACAGTGGTTGCTCAGTCAGCCTAGGTTCCTGAGTGACTGCAATGATTGAGCCCCTCTGCAGACCCAGAGTCATCTTGTAACATAAGAAATTAATCTGTGTCATTTAAAGACATTCAGGTTTGGGGATTTTTTTAATTTACTGCAGTATGACCCTGCCTATCCTGACACAGAATTCTAGGGTGAATTTGTGACAGAATGACATTTAATGGTGACTACAGAATGACATTTAATGGTGACTACCTATATAAAGTTGAAAAGGTAAAAACTGTAGATAGTATAGTGTCCAGTCCAGAAATTTAGGTGTATTTTTCTCTTTTTTAGCCTAAGAATCACCTTGGAATTACTGAATGTGTGTCCATCTCCTCTGAGAGTGTGCACAGCGTGTAGATGTGAGATGAATGCTGCACCCATTTTTCCACCCTGAGGAAAGCTGGCCATAAGCTCAAGTAGATGCTATGAAGGCAGAGCAAAGAGGGTAAGAAATATGGGTCCCACATGATATCATTGAGGCTAGAGCAACCAACCCTGATGCCTGTCATAACAGTCCACTTAAAGAAGCCAATTCATCCCCTTTGCTTAATCTAGTTTCTGCTGTACTTTGTGGAAGAAGCAAAGATGTGCTGCCCTTTATTCATCTTCATATCCCTAATGCCTGGCCAGGTGTCTCTCCTGCATGAATGAATAAGTGGAATTAGGAGGCTTAGATTCTAGAATTGACTGCTGCTGGCTAACTGTGACTTTCAGCAGATTATTTAATTACTATGGTCCACAGATTGATTACAAATATCACTGGCCTTTTTAAATGATAGAGTTGGAACAAAACTTAAATTTCATCTATACCAATTATATTATTCGATGGTTCTGTAAGATTACCTAGTTAGTTGAAACACTCTCATTACCAGATTTCAATAATAATGTCTATACCAGATTTGTCATATTCCTAAAACAAAGACTGAATATTTAAGAGAAATTGCTTCCAACAGAGAAGACTAAATAAAATTGTGCCACATCACTGGCAGTGCATTTCCAAAGTCTTTATGTTTACCTCTGGGAACTGCTTTGATCATTTCCTTATTCCTGTCTAGATAGTAAAAACGGGAAGTAGAGCTCACATACCTGATACTTAACCCCTCATTTCTGGGTATATATAAGAATTTTGTCAGGGGGAGAGGGGGCCGCAGTGTTTGAAATGAAACCAGCAGTAACTAGACCAGAACATTCAAATGATGGTCAGAATCCTGTAGCACCTGCTAGGTTGCATTGCTCCTGTCTCTCTTGCACTGGGATTTTTCTAGTCCTTTCACTTGACAGTGAAGAACTTGAAAGTGAATCTGCTTTTACCTTATTGACACTTTGAGGCAGATTTGGGGAAAGGAGGGAAGTGGTGAGCATCTTGGGATTCCACTTCTGGTCCTAGCCCTGCCACTAAATGTGTGACTTTTAGTTGTAATTTTCCTTACTTGTAACATCAAGAGGTTAACTAACCAAGCATTCTCTGAAATTCCTTTCAGTTCTGGCAATCCGTAATTGGTTTGAAGAATAATCCTTGGCCCTGTTGATCTGCTTAGTTTTTTCCTTGGTTGACTTTCTTCCTCCTTGTTAGGAGGATTTCCTGGAAACATCTTCCCCCAAATTGTGAGTGAACCCAACAGGCCAAAGAACTGCCTCAGACAAGTCCAGCTCAGCGAGTAAATGAGTTTTATTCAGGGGTTACTCATGGAGGGGTGCATGACATTCGGACAGCTACTCTACCCATCTCGCCAACCCTGACTCAGTAGGCTAGCTTTTATCATTTTATTAAGGGATGGGAGGGGTATTAAGTGCAGGAGAGCAGGTAAGAGTGGAATTCTTTCCTCTTATCTTGATTTTTCCTTTAGACACAAACAGCTCTACATTCCTTGTGCTTTGCCATTAGGAGAACAGGGAGCTCCTCCCTTTTCCTGGAACTGCAGTCCAGAAGTGCAGCCCAGCAATGTGCTCTAAAATGACATTTTTAAACAATATGGTTGCACTTTGGCTAACTTTCAGAGGATCACCTATGCTACACTTGCATAATAATTTACTAAGTATCTCCATGGTGTTGAGGGTGGGCCTGGGTCTTATTCATCTTTCTCCCAGTATCTAGCACAATTACCAAGCAGGTGATTTCAAGTAGCGTTGAAGTTGTGTCCTATACAAAATTCCATCTTTGTTTGGAGGAGGTCACAATTCAGAGGGGGATGGTACCAAGCATCATTAATTATGTAATTAAAAGCTGAGGATATAAAGGATAACAGGAAAACTGGTTCTAGCTTTCCTAACCACTTACATGTTCCAAAAGGGAACATGAGAGCACTTGTAATAATTAACATTCATTGAATGCTTTCATATGCCAGCGCTTTCCTATTATCTCAAATAATACACACAAATCAACCCTATTTCTAGGTACTAGTATTAAGTTTCACACATGAGAAAATGGGCCAGAGAAGTTAAGCAGCTTGTCTAATTAATACTGTTACAAGTGAGAGGCAGCATACGAACTTGGGCAACACAACCTCAGAGCCTGCACTCCAAGCACTCCACGGGGCAGAGAAAATGAGAAAAATCACAAGAATAATCTTGTGGTTCCTCTAGCTGACGAGTTTAGAGAACAGTGAAGAGTCTGGTACAGAGGAAGCAGAGGGAAATGACTGCAGCAGAAAAGGTTGCAGAATATGGCAAAGAAGTTGTAAAAACAAAAACTGCACTTCTCCGGGCTGGACCACAGAACCGCAGTTTAAGGAAGCAGACGGAAAAGAATAGGATAAACAAGATTTCAACAGCGCCTAGAGCCGGGGAGACCGAGGAACAGGTCGGAAGTGACGACAACTAGGGGGTTGGTGGTTAAGCTGGACTGCTGGGCCGAAGTCCGACAGGACGTGACGCACAGGAAGTTACGCCCCGGAGGCAGTACCTGGTTGTACAGGGCGTCGCGATGGGCTGGGCTGGGCGGGGCTAAGGTGGTCCTGCTGGAACCCTGGAACCCGGCAGGTAACCTCAGGGCCGAACCTAGACCGGTGCAAGGGTGGAATTCGGGGTTGGTGGTCCACGTTGTTCGGGGCCCCAAACTCGGGCGGGGAAAGGTGGATCTTCAATTAGATGGTGGCTGGAGGAAAAGCTCCTTGGCGTGGGACTCCCTGGGGAGATAAGGATACGAGGAACTTTGGGAACGAGGTCGTGAGGGCCGAGATCGTCGCGGAAATATCGTCAGATTGCGTCTTCCGTGAATCCGTCGTGATTGGGGTCTTGGGCTCCGAGCACTGGCACTCGGGGGTGGAGAGACGGAGCTTGGGCACTGATAAGAGCTGACCAAGAGTTCATTTCCCGCCTACCCCGACCCCCACCTCTATTCTGCTAGTAGGGGACAGGGACTTTGTTTTTTCATCTCTCAAGTCAGGACAGTGCCTTGCCACTATTAGGCATTCTTTAGATGCTGTCGAAGTAATGGATTAATATATGCACGAACCTCAGTCTGGCTCAGCTGGGAGATCTCCCGAACTTCAGGATCACTATTCCTTAGTATAGACGTGAAACCAGTAGTTTATGAGGATGTTGGTGCAGTAGAGATTCAGGATCTTGTTGTTTTGTGGTTATTGATATTTAGAAGTGTGTCTTAATATTTTTCTCTGCTGTGGGTGGATAAGATGAGGCAATTAATTCGGCTTTCATATTCTTTTACTTTTCTGGGAAGATCCTACGGGTGAATGATACCAGGGAGAACTTGGCCATCAGATAGATGATAGCTGCAGTTGTAGCATTGAGCTTCCAATTCATGTTCTAAGTGCTTTCTTGTTTAGCAGTGTGAACTTACTACCCTTTTCCCTAATGGTTTCTTTCTTATGTTGGGGCATTTCTTACATTTGAGATGTAAATGCGAATTATTTCATAAGAAAAATGAAAATAGTGATTTGTAAAAATTCAGTCAGAGGTTTCACCTGGTGTGTTTACATAATGTTAACTCCGTCCAAATAGTTGTAGGAAGCCTCAAAATTTAATTGTTTCTTTTTGTAAAGTATTTGCTTAGATGTCTTAAATATGATGAAGAGTGGGCACAGACCTAAAGAACAAGTGCAGTAACCCAGTTGTTTCTGGTTTTCAAGTGGGAAAAAGTGCAGACTACACATTGGCCTGTGTAATGGGATCTGAGCATGAGTCACTCTCTAGATGGAGTCCCTGTGAGGTGATTGTGTGTATGGGCTTCGTGCTGTCTAACGAGGTAATGAGGTCGTAGCTCCTAAGAGGTTCTGAAATCTTAGATTGGATATAATGGAGCAGGAAAAACTGAATTTATGGCTTCTTGTTTTACAAAGAAGAAACTAGTATGCATTTTTAGATTTAAAAACCTAAGGTGTTCTTAAAAATAGGTTAAAAAAACCACAAAAGTAGATATGTAAATACATTATCACAGTCATTTAAATCTTAAAAGTTTGCTTACTGTTAAAACTCATTTACCTAATTTCTGGAAAGTGTTGGTATCCAAATCATCCCCATCTTTTTGTGCTCTTGCTGTGATGCCACCTTTAGAATACACATAAATATGGTATTGTTTTGAGATCCTATAGATTTATGTTGTCTTAAAAATAAGTCTAATTTTGCTACTTCAATCTTCTGTTCAATGTTGTGTCCACTAATTTTGCACATCTTAATGTCTATATTCATAATAACTATTCTACTATTATTCATAGTAAGTTGGTATCCGAGTGGTAACTTAGGTATGTGCATTGACATTCTTGAGGTTTTCAGTTTTGCAGAATGCTGATATCTATGGACTCTAACATGGACTTCATTTAAAGAAATCCACGGACCATCAATGGACCAAAACATGAATCAATTTGTGTTGTGGCATTCAGATCCTAACACTTTGGGAAAGGTAAGTTGTTGACTGTGTTTTATGTTAGATGAGAAATGGAACAGCCCTGGATCAGTCTAGGAAACTGTAGGATTATCATTAAAAAATACAGACTGAATCTCTTTAAATTATGTTAATTTGGACCTTCTGAAGAGAGGTTTGTTCTGTGTATATGAGTCATATTTTACCCAGTAAAATTGATGAGAAACTAAAGAGATCAATAAGATATACTATTCCTGGAAGATCACTGCTCTGCTTTCTTTTTGGGGGAGCTCTCCTTTCAACATCTTAGAGCCTGGTAGACTACATCAACCTGTTGATATCCTGTAGGAATTGGGGCCTTAAATAGTCACTTAAATTATTGCACATTCTAGTTTGGCTCTGTCATAGTAGGTGCCCTAAATCTTCTGGCCAGTTTTACTTTATGCCTTAGGTTAAAGTAAGAAAAGAGGCCCCCAAATGTCTTTTTAAAAAAGTAAACTACTTTCCTTTCCTTTTTCTTTTTTTTCTTTCCTTTTTTCTTCTTTGTCTTTTTAAAAACTTCTTAGGTGATTCATTCCTCAGGGGGTAAAGTTCCTCTTTTTTTCTATTTTATTTCCTAGCTTTGGAGTTTTTAAATTCTAAGTTTGTGATAATATTTAGCACCTTTTAATCACTAAGCATTATATTTAGTTTTTCCTAGTCTCCCTTGTAGATACTCTGGCTTCTTGTTTAGAATTTGTTCAGTTCTAAAACCAGGCAGTACTTCTAAGAATTCATCTTTCAGGGTTATTTGTGCTTGCACACAAAATTTTATAAAAAGATATTCATCACCATATTATTTGAAATAAAAAAGAAAACTAGAAATAACCTAAATATACCTCAACAGTGGTCTGGTTGAATAAATTCCTTCATATAATGTAGTACTTTGCAGCTCTTAGAAAGAATGAAGCAGATCCATACTTGGAGATGTGGAAGAATCCCTAAGATACATTGTTAATTGAGAAAAACAATATAGAACTGTTTGTATAATGCTTTCATTTGTATTTTTTTTTTTTTTTGTAGATAATTATTTTTTTATTGAAGGGTAGTTGACACACAGTATTACATTACATTAGTTTCAGGTGTACAACATAGTGATTCAGCATTTATATACATGACACTTCTAGGTAACAGCTATCACCATACCAAGCTGTTACAATATCTTGACTATATTCATTACATCCTGGTTACTTATTATTTTACCTTTGGAAGTGTATACTTTTTTTTTTTTTTTTTTTGTGAGGGCATCTCTCATATTTATTGATCAAATGGTTGTTAACAACAATAAAATTCTGTATAGGGGAGTCAATGCTCAATGCGCAATCATTAATCCACCCCAAGCCTAATTTTCGTCAAGTCTCCAATCTTCTGAGGCATAACAAACAAGTTCTTACATGGAGAACAAATTCTTACATAGTGAATAAGTTCTTACATGGTGAACAGTACAAGGGCAGCCATCACAGAAACCTTCGGTTTTGCTCATGCATTATGAACTATAAACAGTCAGTTCAAATATGAATACTCATTTGATTTTTATACTTGATTTATATGTGAGTACCACATTTCTCTCTTTATTATTATTTTTAATAAAATGCTGAAGTGGTAGGTAGATACAAGATAAAGGTAGAAAACATAGTTTAGTGTTGTAAGAGAGCAAATGTAGATGCTCAAGTGTGTGCCTGTAGACTATGTATTAATCCAAGCTAGACATGGGCAATAAAACATCCACGTATGCAGAATATTTCTCTCAGAACGGGGGGGTGAGGTTCTAAGCCTCACCTCTGTTGATCCCCAATTTCTCACCTGATGACCCCCCTGCGACTGTGCCTGTCTTAGGTTGTTCCTCCCTTGAGGAATCTTACCCGTCTCTGGCTAACCAGTCATCTTTTGGGGCCATACAGGGAAATGTAAAGTTGGTAAGTGAGAGAGAAGCCTTATTGTTTGAAATGGTTAGCTTTTTATTTCTTTGCATATTTATGTCCTGTAGCTTCTATGCCCAGCATTTGTCTTGAGGTATCTTTACCACTTGGAAGAATTATGATACTCGGTAAATTTGATATGAGGCATGAATTCTATTTAAGGGTTGTAATTAGGAAGGAAGAAGAAAAGCTATAGAAGTAGCAGGCGGCAGAAAACATGGGAAGATTGATTATTTCTTTGACATATCTTCTTGTAGAGTAACTTCAGCATGTATAGGTTTTAAGCTACTACTTAAATTGCGCAAACACATTAACATAATAGGAGTATAGTTACATAACCAAAGCATACCTGTAATTACCAGCCATCTCCAGTGAAACCAAGAAAACCAGTTAGGCACCTTAGGCAGTGAAAACTTATCTATGATATGGTGGATATTGTCCAACTGAACTTGAACAGTCTGAGAGAAATCAGACAAATTAAAACAACCCATTCCTGGGGAATGTTCACATCCCTTATGTTCTTTTAACAGTAAATAGTCTGTAGTTGTAAGATTTTGGAGCGCTACAATTTGCACTTCTCCTAATTCTTGATTGAGTTCCAACAGTATAGATCCAGTCAAATTTGTTGTTTTACTGTATGCACAGGCCAGCTTAGATATCTCCTTCCTCATTCCCATGGCAAGTCATTTGTATTTCATAGTATAATATGTACATGCAAAATTCCTTCAAATCTGTATAAGGAGCTCTTGACAGAGGTATTCCTGGAAAATGAAACTAGAGATCTGGAGTAGGAAGAAAATTCATATATTTTCTGTATACTCTTCCTGGTGGGTTGAATTTTTTACTATGAACATGTTTTTATCTTTATAGAGCAAGGCTTTAGACTAGTTTAATAATTATGGGAGCCTACTACTATTCCTTATGGCTTTTGTCCTCATAATTATTTGCCCTGTTTGGAAGAAATGGGGTTACACAATTGAATTAAGTTTTTTCAAAGCCACATGGAAGGTTTGGTGATACTATAAGAGGTTTTTAACTTTGACATTAGATTATTACTTTTAATAAGGATTTGCAAGTAAACTAAATGCTTGGCCCTGCTGGATTCAGTATTCACAATTTATAGCATCGTGCTGACCTTAGCAGGTGGTAGGGATATTGTTACCTTTGTTTGCAATCCAGGTATGCATTGCACTAGCATGGTTCTTCTGAGCCTCTCAGTATCACTGAATGGGATGGACTTTGTTTTATTCGAATTGCTACTTATGGACTCCACTTTTTAAACAAATATTAGTTATTATTTCACTTTGTTTTTGTTGTTTAGAACAAGTAAAAGAGTGGCTTGTTCTCTGTGTAAGTAAAGTCAGTAAATTAGCAAGATCCTTTAGATACACATGGATAATCTTATCTTGTAGTGAGAATACTACTTTGAATTGGCTGATTATTTGACTTGGGACTCAGCAAAAATTTCTGATGGCTTTTCCTTGCCATCTTTGTCTTTCCACACTTTCATTGTGTGTAATTTGTAATAATAGTAACAGTGATTTAAATAAGTTATACAAGAAATGTAAAGATATGATAATCTTCATTTTATGAGTAGAGAGATTTTCTTTGACACTTGCTTGAAAATAGGCTATAAAAGGTACATATCTGTATGATACCACCGATCATGTTTCTTGTTAAAGTCAAAATGATGTCCACTAATATGGGGGCTGAGTCATGATTAGTGGAATAGAGCATGTTATGGTATATCAGTTGTTATATACCATATGTTGGCAGTATTTTACACATAATCATTTCTGTTAAATGATGCTTTGCTTCTTGAGATACTTGGGGGAAAGAGTTACTAGCCACAAGGGGTAAATCATTGGGCAAGGTGCATAGAGCGGGACTCATTCTTGCTGAGAGAATGGATAGCAATGAACTAAAATCAAGGGTAGATTGTGTTTTCCTAAGACAAGATAAATACGGTAAAGGTAACCTATAGAAGGGAGATAAACATGAACATGAAAGTCATATGTAGATAACATAGAATTGGGGAAGGTACATGTATGTGTGTGTATGTCTATGCAAGTAGATATATAATACATTATACACACACACACACACATATAAAATGTGTATATATATTATTTTACAGATATATATAAAATTTTCTGGAAAACCAAAAATTCCAGACAGGAAGATATCCGGTTAGTGCAAAAGAAAAAAAGTCAGAATTTCAAGGCCTCAGGGCCTGTCATGGGCTAAGTCATGATTCTGAAAGCAGCTTAAAGAACTTTGGATGTTCTAAGATCCTTTACAGGGTTCAAGTGATGTGAAGGTAGGCAAAAGCCTGAGAATGAAAAAATTAGAATCTAGCAACATGTAAGATTATGGTTAGTGTATCTTTTAAGACTCTGTTTTGTGGTATTGTTTTGGGCAGGGGGAAAAGAAAGGAGAATCTCAAAAATTTATTGCTATTCAGTCTAAATTTGAGCTGTCTGTAAGGCTTTCCTAGCATTCCCATTGTGTATAACCAAAGTGAATTAACTAGATCCATTAACCTACAAAACATTAATATACAAAAACTGATTTTATTATTAGATATGCCATGAAGAACAAGAGAATTATCTTTAATCAATTTTGTGGTTATATGAAAGGACAACTGTGATGATCTAGATTGAAGGGACTTGGACTGTTTTTTCAGAAAACAGAAGACTTTGGAAGAGTTGGAGAAACTCCATAGGTAGTACTCTTGTTCTGTTATTTGAAGCCAAAATTAGTTCTTAGTTAGAGAAAGTATGGAACTGGTCAACAGTGGGGAGCAGATTGTGCTGGTAGGCAATGAACTCCTCTGTTCATTAGGGTTGCTTAATAGAGTTTGAACATGAGGAATTTTGTGGAGGGGATTTCTCATCATGTGGGTACATTCTCTTTCAAACCTTATTTTTTTTTTATAGTGCAATAAAGTGATTTACTGTAGTAAGAGTATATGTTCCATTATCCCGGTATTTGAATGCTGATAGTTAACTTATCTACTGGTCATTTATCCACTGACCTCAACTTACCCATAACCAGGAAATAAGTTTAATTATCTGAGCTCCCAAATTATAAGACAAAAAATCCATGTTTTTCTCAGGTCCTTACTCAGTTTATTTAACTTTTTTAAGACATAGTTCCAATAGGCTTAATCAACTGTTATCTAACTTCACAGTATATTAGAAACAGCAAATTATGAGCAGCTGAGTATTCCTATTAAAGGCAGGCACATTGACAAGCAGGGACAAGGAAAGTCAGAAAGCATACCAACTAATTTTAAGATTGTAGCCACCTGGGCTCTTTTGATTAGATGAAGACAGCTCTGTGTTAATAGATGTTCAAAATAATAATCTTGACTGAACTTAGTTTCTGTTCAATATTTTCTATTTAAGAAGAATATATGAATTTTAGATTTTTCAGTGTGTTTACTACCAAAAGACAGATACTTTGGCATTTGGCAAGGCTACAATATGATGGAAAGAGCATGCGCTCTAGTAAAGACAGGTTGAATTCTGGGCTCCAATATCTACTAACTGTTCTATTAATTAAGTTTATTCATTCAAAGCCTCAATCTTTTCATGTGTAAAATAGGAACTTACTGAAGAGTAAAGGTAATGTATGTAAAAGGTTTGCCTAGATTAAGTGCTAAGTAAGTAATAGTTATTATTTCTTTATCATAAAGCTTACTCTCTATTGAAAGTTTTCTCTTCAGATAGAACAGTAACAAACTTACCTAGTAACTTAAGCATAAGTTTAACATATATATAGTAATTTAGTATATATTAATACTAATAATGGTGATGGCATACTAGAAAACCTTTTAAAAAATTGTGCAAGTAATCCATGCCCACTGTACAAAAAATTAGGATATAGAATATAGGCATATCTTGGAGATATTGTGGGTTCAGTTCCAGTCTATGATGATAAAGTGAAAATTGCAATAAAACAAGTAAAATGAATTTTTTGGTTTCCCAGAGCATGTAAAACTTATGTTTACACTATATTATAAAATTAAGTGTATATGAAGTAATAATCGTATTGTCTAAAAAATCAGTGTACATACTTTAATTAAACTAAAAAGCACTTTATTGCTAAAAAAAACTAACCATCATCTGAGCTTTCAGTAGGTCATAATCTTGCTGGTGGGGGGTCTTGCCTCAGTGTTGATGGCTGTTGACTGCCCAGGGTGGTGGTTGCTGAAAGATGGGGTGGCTGTGGCAATTTCTTAAAATAAGACAACAGTGAAATTTGTCCCATCAATTGACTCTTCCTTTCATGAACAATTTCTCTGTAGCATAGGATGCTGTTTGATAACATTTTCCCACAGTAGAATTTCTTTCAAAATTAGAGTCAGTTCTGTCAAACCCTGCTACCACTTTTCAAGTAAGTTTAATATTCTAAATCCTTTGTTTTCATTTCAGCAGTCTTCACAACATCTTCACCAGTAGATTCCATCTTAAAGAAACCACTTCCTTTGCTTATTCATAAGAAGCAGCTCCTCATCCATTCAAGATTTATCACAAGATTGCAGCATTTCAGTCACATCTTCAGGCACCACTTCTGATTCTTGTTCTCTTGCTCTTACCACCACGTTTGCAGTTACTTCCTTCAGTGAAGTCTTGAAGCATGCAAAAGTTGTCTATGAGGGCTGGGATCAATTTCCTCCAAACTCATGCTAATACTGATATTTTGACCTCTTCCCATGAATCATGAATATTTTTAATGGCATCTAGAATGGTGAATCATTTCCAGAAGGTTTTCAATTTATTTTACCCAGATCCATCAAAGGAATTACTATCTAGACAGCTGTAGCCTTACCAAATATATTTATTAAATCGTAAGACTTGAAAGTCAAAATCACTTCTTGGTCCATGGGTTACAGAACAGATGTTGTGTTAGCAGGCATCTATATCTCCATCAGAGCTCTTGGGTGGCTAGGTGTCAGTGAGCAGTAATATTTTGAAAGGAATCTTTTTTTTGAGCAGTAAGTCACAACAGTGGCTAAAAATATTTAGTAAACCATGTTGTAAACAGATGTGCTGTCATCCAGGCTTTCTTATTTGATGTATAGAGCATAGGCAGAGTAGATTTGGCATAATTCTGAAGGGCCCTGGGATTTTCAGAATGGTAAATGAGCATTGGCTTCATTCCCCAGCTACATGAGTCCCTAATGTGAATCCTCCTGTACTTTGAAGCCAGGCATTGACTTCTGCGTAGCTATGAAAGTTCTATATGGCATCTTCTTCCAAGAAGATAGAGGCTGATTCTTTTACACTGAAAATCTGTTGTTTTGTGTAGCCATATTCATTACTCATATTATCTCGATCTTCTGGATAACTTGCTGCAACTTCTTTATCAGCACTTGCTGCTTCACCTGCACTTCTATGTTACAGAGATGGCTCCTTTCCTTAAACCTCATGAACCAAACCTCTGCTAGCATAGACTTTTCTTCTGCAGCTTTCTCACCTCTCTCAGCCTTCGTGGAATTGAAGAAAGTTAGGGCCTTGGTCTGGGCTAAACTTTGTCTTAAGGGAATATTGTGGCTATTTTGAACTTCTGTCCAAGGTCACTAAAACTTTCTTGATATCAACAATAAGGCTTTTTTTATCATTCATGTGTTCACTGAAGAAGCACTTTGAATTTCCTTCAAGAACTTTCCCTTTGCACTCACAACTTGGCTAATTACTTGGTGCAAGACACCTAGCTTTCTGCCTGTTTTGGCTTTTGACGTGCCTTCCTCACTAAGCTTAATCATTTCCAGCTTTTAATTTAAAGTGAGACATGTGTCTCTTCCTTTTACTTGAACATTTAGAGGCCATTGTAGGGTTATTAATTGGCCAAATGTCAATATTGTTGTGTCTCAGGGAACAGGGAGGCCAAAGAGAGGGTGAGAGATGGCAGAATGGCCAGTCAGTGGAGCAGTTAGAACATACACTTCATTTATTAACCTCACTGTCTTACATGGGTATGGTTCGTGGTACCTCAAAACAATTACAATAGTAGCATCAAAAATCACTGATCACAGATCACCATAACAAATATAATAGTAATGAAAGAGTTTGAAATTGCAAGAAATACCGAAATGTGACTCAGAGATATTGAAAAAATGTTGTGATAGACTTGCTTGATGCAAGGTAGCCACAAACTTTCAATTTGTATAAAACATAATATCTACAAAGGACAGTAAAGAGAAATGCAATAAGATGAGGTATGCCTGTGTGTGTGTGTGTACACCCACATAAAACCACACACAAAAAGGAGTAAAACCAACTGTACTTCTCTACCACTGTTTATATTTTACTAGCATGCTTTATTTTTAAACTGTTTTAACATTCTTGGAAGATGTCACTTCTGAGTAGTGACTGCTGAAACTGATTCTACATTAGTCTGTTAGAAAACTTAAATTAGCCACGATATTTTGTAATCAGAATATGCAGTGAAAGATTGTGATATGGCATAGTGTTGATTTGAAGAAAGCCTTAGTCCAATAAATTTTGTTGTATTAAAACTAGTTTTGTAGAGTATTGGTTGTAGGTCAGTGTCCTAGCTCTACTATTTACTAGCTAGGTAAACTAGATGAATTTTTTAACTTCTTTCTGCCTTAGTTTCTTCATCTGTAAATTGGGGGTAATTATAGTATCTAATTCATGGGATTATTATGAGGATTAAATGAATGAATCTACATAAAGTGATTAGAGCAGTGCCTTGCACAAAGTATAGACTCAGTAAATATTAGCTGCTATTATTACTTTTACAAAGGTTAAAGTTTTCTTGAAAAAAAAGGCAGGTTTATAGGAACACAAAAAGAAACAAGTTTGAGTGGACATGCAGTAGTCAGTGAGGTTTACTATTATTTTTGTTTGAACCTGCTAAGTGGTCTGAATTTTTTCATTTTAAGGCTTTGTTACTTTTTCTCTATGCTTAAATATTTTCAAACCATAATGTTCTGAGTTCAGTTTCTCTCTCTATCACATAAAATCAGCTTCATTTTATTCTCTCTTCCAACAAATGTTTTGGTCATGCTTTCAAAGATCAAAAGTCCTTTAAGACAAATCGGATATCCTGGATAGTGATCAAAGAGATTCAGGAAATTATCATAAAATCAGTTTATCTGATCACAGACCAAGGTGATTCTATAAATTCTGTTGTAATTTGAAGTGAAGAATATTAATCAAAGAGATAATCCAGAAACATTTAGCCATTCTGTACACTAAATCCCTTTAAATCGCTTTTCTTTTTAGTCTTTATTTCATTTTGGTTTTCTTTTTTTGTTCTTTCAACATGTTATCTAGTGATCTGATTGATTACTTGTCGAAGAGTTAAAGCTTTTCAAAACCCATTTTAAAAAATTTACTAGACTTGCTAGTAGAATTTTTTTTGTGTTTTGTTTTAAAGCATCAAGTACAAGTTTTTGAAGACCCTGGGGCCTACCATCATTACGCATTCAAGATTTGAGTTTGAATAACTTCATCAAGACTTAGATCCTCTTCAAAAGCCTCAAGTCCCAGCTGCATTAAAGCTCTCCATTGAACTTTCTCACAAAACTAGAAGATTAAAGGGACTAAAATTCATTAATACACTCCACTGTATAGCCTTTCCTCTGATTTCTCTTCATAAGTTCCCTTGGCCTTTATGGCTTTCATGTTGCTTATGTTCCTTTAGAGCTAAGAAAACAGTACTTTCCAAAAGAACTTATGTCCTGTGGCCACAATTTTCATTGGTAAAGGAGCATAAACTAGGCATGATAAGTTTAGAATCAGGTCTTTTGTTGTATTAAGTCAACAATAAGAAAAAGAGAATGAAATTGAAGTGGTAAAAATATTTGAGGTCAGATCATACTCTCAGAGGTTATGTGGTTTAGAGAAAAGAGCCCTCGGCCTTAAAGTTAGTAAGTTCTTATTCTGTCTCTTATGAAGTAACTGGGAAAGTCACTGAACCTCTCTGAACCCTAACTTCATCTGTAAAGTAAATCTGATAGTATTTTCCCTGCCTACCTCACAGGCTTGTTGTGAGGATCAAATGAGATAATGTACATAAAAGGACTTAATATAAAATGTGCAGTACACATGTTGGAGTCCTGTTACATAGTTGCCAGTCCTTCCTTCAGCTCTTGGACCTAGGAAGGTAGGTGATTTAAAGCACACTGAAAGCATGCACTGTGTCTGAGCTGGATACATAGTAATAAGGCTGTTAATTTTTGTTTTCTCTGAATACTAGAATACTCTCGTGGGCTAATTATAAGGAAGAAAACTATAAATTTCCCTAAAAGTTAGCATTGATAATGCCTTAGACAAGTTATATGTTATAACATATTCATGTTTGCAAAATTTATTTACTAAGTTGTGGCCAGCATTTTTTTAAAATTAATGAACAGAGCAGAAAATTTCACAATGCATCTCAAATGGTAAGAGTAAATATTGTTTTAGCTATATATGTGTGAATGTGTGTATGTTTGTGTATTTGGTCGTTAAATAAAATGCTTTTTTCCTTTGAGTTGCAGTCACTGATCTAGAAGTATCATTGGGGTACTAATGCCTTTCTGTGCATTTGGATTCTTAGGAGATTCAGTGTTTATTTTCACTTCATACTACTACTTGTGACAAAGGAATTAACAATATCAGTTTGACTTTTGGTCTTATTAATGAGATACTTTTTAATTTTAAAGCACAGAGAAAGCCTATAGGCCTTCAGGGTATTTTATTTAATATTGTAATCCCATCTGTTCTTTGTACTCAGACTGTCATAACATGTAAGATTGGTTCAATCTCATACTAGTATAAAGATTGTATGAATTTTTTTTGCTTTAAAAAATTTTTTACTTTGATCTTCCTGGCATAATAGAAACCAAAGAAGTCCCATTTAGTTTAGCATTATTTGAGGACTCCATGGAGATAGGCTATAGAGAATATAGGAATTTGACGGTCTCTAGAAGAGAAAAATGCCAATTTTTCTTTCTCTGAGTAACTGAGTTTATCCTTAATGATTTAAGATAAAGAAGTCACTGGCATAAACTTATTCAACTGTTTCTCTAAAAACAGATACCTACCTTTTTGGTGATGGCATCAGTTAGGAAATGGTGACTTATCCATGAACAGTAGGGAATGTCTTGTAAGACTTGTAGATTTCAATTATAATTCTTTAGTGCTGTAGCATACTGGAAAATTTTACTTGGTACCCTGGGATTACTTAAGATTTGATGGAATGTTGTAGAAAATGTTGA